>NW_027099832.1:0-159518 GCF_031753505.1 Anomalospiza imberbis | reverse complement strand
GGCAAGCTCCAAAGCTGTTCAGACACTGCGTTAAGATGATGCCTGATGATCTCTAAGTACTGGTCAGCATTTATAGCTGAAGTGGCCAGAAAAGTAGAGCCCTTCCTGTGTCTGGTGCACCAAAGAGAAGCAGCTGCCAATGGCTCTGGACCCAGAACACAGCCGTCTAAGGATCCTCTATTTTGAGTACTTCTCCATTTGTGTGCGCAACAGTGGAAGCCTTTGCCTGCTCCGGCTGTGGCTGCAGGCTGTGGCTGGACACTATTTTCCTTGGAAGCTGGAGAAAGGATCTGTGTCTGGAGGCTTTCCTCCAATGGCTCTTACATGGCTTCAGACTTCTCAGAAGGCCTCAGTGGTGGTGCTTGAATTTGGCAGATAGACTCCAAGGAGAGGTGGGAGAAGGCCGAACCGGCATGTGCCTGGAAAAATCCCACACATGCACAGATACAGAAAGAGAAAAGGGAGAAAAGACCCAGACGAGAATCTGTCGTGTTCCATTTACTGTTTGCCCCGGGACTTTTTTTCCGCGGTTGGACCGCGGTGTCCTGCACTTGCAGGGACTAAAGGACTTCTTCTTTCTCTGCTGCTCTTTTGTTTCTAGGGGTTTTGGCACGGTGTGCATGGCAGTGGAGACTGCCACAGGAGAAGAGGTAAGCGTCAAGCAGCGCCACAGCTTCTGCAGTGCTGTTTTAGGACGGCATTTTATCTGTCATGTCTGCAAGGGTTTGCTTTGTTCTTGTGCAATGGAGAATGCCAGTGGTTGCTGGAGTAATGATCAAGCCCCCTAGAAGTGCCAAAGGTTTCCCAGCAGTTTTGCTCCATTCTTACCGGCACAAAATGGCTTCCTGCTTGCAAGGGGTGTGTGAATGAAAATGGGGATGATAAAGTAAGGCCCTGGGGGAAGACTGTGGGCACAGCCTGTGTTGTTAGAGCTTTGCGGTGGAGAGCTTAGACCATGTTTCTCCCAGGTTTACAAGGCAAAGGGTATCTGGCTCTTTGTCCTGGGAGGTGCCCAAGCAAGCGGTCTGATGTCCAGCCACAAGGCGGTTTGGCCCAGCCCAGCTCCATCATCCCATAATCACTGTCTCCGTCTTCCCCTTGTGGTCCTGCGCCACAGACTTTGGTTCACGGTTTTCCATGTCGTTGTAGGTGGCCATAAAGAAAATTAGTCTCCTGGAAGAGAGCAGCAGTGAACTGTGCCTGAATGAAATCCAGGTCATGCGTGGCAATAAGAACGCCAATCTTGTGACCTTTCTAGACAGGTGAGTGGTTCTGCTGTTCTGCCATGAAAGGTCATCCACATCCTGCAAGGCAGCGGTTCAACCGCTGGCAGAGGATGGAGCTGACAGAGGATGGAGCTGTTAATTCCTGTTTCTGGACTGATCGACAGTGTCTTGGGAGGAGATTGCATTGGGGCTGCATTAATCTTTGCTGGCATACCTAGTTTGACGTGTGCTTTCAAAGAGCGGACTTGGCCCTGTCTTTCTTGAGCCAACAGCCTCAGAGTTCCTGTCCTCTCTCCACATTGTTTTGTTTGGTTTGGCATTTGATTTTTTTTCCCACGGGTCTTATGTGCTGACAAAACACTGTAGATTGAGTTCAAGCCCTGGAGAGCATAGTGAATGATTATTGACTTCCTCCTGTCTTCTTCTGAGAGAGACACAGGAAGGAGAATCCATCAGGAAGTGCACGCATTCATCTCCAGGCTGTTGTTTCCTCCCTTCAGCTACCTGGTGGACGAGGAAGTCTGGCTGGTGATGGAGTACATGGACGGAGGTTCTTTACACGATGTCATTAGGGAGATTCGTATGGCAGAAGGAGAGATAGCAGCTGTCTCTCGGGAGGTAAGGGATGGCGCTTGTGCTTCCCACGGCTTGGTCGGGATGGTCCTTCCAAATGGGTGATAAGGAGAGGAGAGATTTCACCTTCCGAGCTTCCTTTCTGCCTTTCTCTTATAACTGGCAGTAGCAAGAGCATCGGAAGTGCCTGCCAGTGTCCCTGCCCTTCTTCTAGGGTGTTTGTCTTTGCCTCTCTAAACACTTGCCTGGAGCCTGTGTGCGCTGCGTTCCTTCCCATTCCTTCCGCATTCCTTCCTAAGAGCAAAGGTGCTGCTGGCACCATGTCAAGCAAGTGGCAAAGACAAAGAGATACTCGCAGGACTCTCACAGAGCTCAGCCTGAAAGGAGAGCCTGGCAGCCAACGTGGTGTTGGCAAAAGCAGCCACTGTTGTCTGGCTGGAGAGAGTACAGCCACGGCAGCAGTGCTTCTTGAGTCTGTGTTTGCAGGACACTGGCCAGAGGAACAATTGCCCTTTCTCTTTCAAAAGCAAACACACCCGCACTTAGAAAAGCACTGCTGTCCTCGTGTTGGAGCAGCAGGCTCTGCTGCCTTTGCCAGCAGCCTGTCTTGCCATGGCTCACCATCCCCCAGGAAGTCAGATGTGCCACTTCCCTGCTTGTGGGACGAAATCCACTTAGGCTCGTGTTGCTTTTTCCTCTCTCAGTGCCTGCAAGGCCTGGATTTCCTTCACTCCAAGCAAGTGATCCACCGAGACGTCAAAAGCCACAACATTCTCCTGGGCTTGGACGGATCTGTCAAGTTGGGTGGGTGTTGTTGGCCAGGCTCAGCCGTGGCGGGCTGCGGTGTGGGGCTGCCTTTGGGTGACTGCCGGTTCCCTGATGCCCGTGGCAGTGCAGGCTGCCCTGCTGTGAGCGCAGAGCACAGCCACAAGGCGCAGGGAGGTGTTGCTGGGAAGAAGGGGTAGGGGGTGCCTTTGGCTTGTGTGTGATCCTTCCCAAGCAAGGCAGTTGCAGTCTAATAGCTTCAGGGGACTAAAAGCCACTGCCTGAAACTGGGGGCTTTTGCTAAGTGGCCAATTCCGTATTTCCTCGGCTGCAGGCCTGAGGAATGGCAGCAGGGCCCCTTTGCAGCTGGGATTCCACACTGCCTTCTTGGACATTGGTACCGTGGGGAATTCTTTTGTTGGCTTCCCTAATTCACGCTGGCTTGATCAGAGTGGTTTTTTTCTCCTCAGCTGACTTTGGCCTTTCTGCTCAGCTCACCGCTGAGCAGAGCAAACGGAGATCAGCTGTTGGGACAACTTACTGGATGGCGCCAGAAATTTTCAGCAGGAAGCCCTATGGCCCCAAAGTGGACATCTGGTCCTTTGGCATTGTGGGGATGGAGATGGTGGAAGGAGCGCCTCCTTACCTGATGATGACCTCCCGCACGGTACGCTGCAACTACTCTCAGATACTGCTGTCACTCTGACAAAATCTGCTCCAATTCTTCTGCTTGGGAAGCTTGCTAGCAGCTGAAAATGACGGGTTCCAGGCTGCATAGTCTCTCGTGCTTCTTGTCCAGATTATCCCCTTGGCATTTGATCACGAACTGCACCAAAACCTCACGATGCCTTTTGCTTGATGGAAGCTTTGCCTAAGGGAGCAGTGAGCAGTGCTGAGCTGCATTTGATGGAATAATCCTTGGAAATAGTAGAGTTAGATAAAAGTCTGTCTTCCGCATCGCCTGTAGAGCTGGTGTCAGTGCTCAGAGAAGCAAAGGGTGCTTTTGCTGATGGAGTTGCTCCTAATTCCCTCAGCCAATGAAATCAGGGGCCAAGGCAAGAGCCTTTGCATATTGGACTGGCTATGGCTGCCTCGGGCTTTGGGTTCTTTTAGTAGGGGCAGGAAAGGTATCTGCCACCCTCGGGCAGGGAGTAAAGAGCCACTGGAGATGGGAGCTTGTCCGGTGGGGTCTGTGTGAGCAGTTTGGGGTGTGAAAGAGGCAGGTAGAGCGTGGCATTTCCTTCTGCTCTAGGTTCAACAGCTGATAAGCACCAGGGGCAGCCCGAAGCTGCAGAACCCCAGGCAACAGTCCGCTTGGTTGCGAGACTTTCTGCACTGCTGCCTGGAGACGGACGAGGACAGGCGCTGGTCTGCCCAGGAACTTCTGCAGGTAAAAGGCAAAGCGGCTGCCGGATGCGCCAGCCACCCACTGCCAGGGGCTCCTCATCTGCTCAAGTCCAAGGCCTCGGATGGGCCCCGCTCCTAAGAATCTCCAGTCTGGGGGGCTTTTCAAAGGAAAAGAGAGGAGAATCCTGGCCTAGGATTGGTTGGAAGGAGCCTTTCAAGGTCACCTAGACCAAATCTCCTTCAGCTGAAGACATCTGAATTAATGGATTTGTGGGATTGGGAGCCATGTTGGCCCCATGTAGCAAGGTCCTGGATGTGGAGACAGAGGTGCACAGAATGCCCTCCTTTCTGTATCTTTCTTGTTGCCAGAGAAAGCCTGTTTCAGCCTGTGAGGTAAGTAGAAATTAATTTCTTCTTTTTCTCTTTGGGCAGCATCCGTTTGTAACCTCCGCCGAGCCGACCTCCAGCCTGACGCCTCTGATCGTGGCAACGCAGCAGTTTATGGCCGAGAGGAGATACTAGCCCTGGAAGAGGCCATAGTTGTTTATTCTAGTTCCTAGTTCCTAGTTTCTAGCTCGTAGTTTGTAGTTTGTTTAGACTGATAGTGGAAATAAATAGGATAATAAATAAAACCTTCACTGTGTTGGAAGCTTCCCTTTGTTCTCACCCTGTCATTAAGGTCTAAATTTGCTTCGGAATGGTCAGGTGTTTCTTAAATGTGGGAAGAGCCATAGATGGGGTTTGTGGCATGGATTGGAAGCGGGCAGAAGTCTTGTGGCTTTGTTGCCGCCAGGCACAACCTGTTGTGGAGAGACAGGCTTGCAGCTGTGACTAGAGGAGCAGAGTGGGGCAAAACGGAGCAGAGCAGTGGTGTCACTGCTGGGGTTGCTGCTGTGGCTGTGGTTGCGCTGCAGCTCTTGGGAAAGGTTGGGAGTGTCTGTGTTGCTGTGGGCAGAGGGGGAGGGAGCCTGGCTTCTCCACAGGCTCAGGCACAGGTGAGTGTCCAGTGGGAAGGCGAGTTCTGCCACGGGAACTAAGGCCTACATGAGGGAGTGAAAACTGGTGCAGTTTGGATCTGCGTGAGCCAGTGTGGAGGCCTGTGGGCCTGCTAGGGGACTTCTTGGGTCTATGCTCTGGAAGAACGTCCCCTAGACTTTAACCTTTCCCATGGACTCCTGTTTTTTGTCTCAATGTACGTTTGATACCTTATTAGTGATATCCAGTGATCATATAGGGATTATTGAAAATCATTTACTTTGCGATGTTTGGTGGTAATTGAGGGTATATTTGACGATCACTTACATTTAAATTTTAGTTGCACAATATTTAACCGATTTCCTTTCCCAGTTCTCGTATTCCATCCCCCGCTTCCCTGAACCCACTATCCCTGAGAAGGACAGGACTGGAGATGGAACCTGCTCAAGAGCACAGGCCAGCCACCAGCCATCTGCCATCTCCCCTCCTTTTCTGTGCCCTTGCCAGGACGGTAGCGGCCATGCCTCCCCAGATTCTACCCTAACCCACTTTGCGACAGCCCCCAAGCCTGCTCCCGCTTTCCTATTGTATTAGCAGTCCCCGATTTTTGTTGTAATTCATGTTTCAGAGATTACGGACGTAGGCGACCCCCAGAAGCCAGCCGACCCAGTTATTTTATTTATTTAGGCAGGAGAGCCGGCACCCTCCGTACAGCCGGAGGAAGGGCTCTGTTGCCCCCACAGGAGACCCGTGCCCAGCCCCGCCGTAAGGTCCCCCACAGGCTAGTCCCCCACAAAACCTCTCCTTTTGATTTGTGTGGTTGGTCAAGGGCACCAGGGGAGGGTGCCACCACAAGTCCTTTTGATTTTCTGTTCTCTTTTGTTTTGTGGGTAAGTGAGGGGGAATGAAGTGACGGAGAGCTGCCTGGGACTCGGGCCCTCAGAAGTGAGGGGAAATGAAAATTGGATTTACTTATTGTTTAGTTATGCTCCGCAATATCAACCCGCCTGTTTCTTTAATTCTCAAGTTTAGTTAATGTCTATCAAGTATTGTGTTGTTTTTAGTTAGAACAAGGTTATTATTTTTACTACAATTGTTAGACCTTTCATTTTAAATAAAACCAAAAGGGGGCAGTTGTGGGAGCTTGTGCTGGAGGGGATGGGCCATGCAGTGGCCACACATCAGACAATCAACGACCAACACGAAGACTCGGGAGAAGAGAAGCCACAACGGATGACACCCAGAGAACTTATGGTGAGCATATCATGAAGAGTAAAGGACTCTGGGACTGACTGGGAGTGGCCATGCAGATCAACAGCCGGTGATTGGCCAGAAGGCTTCTGGAACTTGCCATGAAAGACTATATAGATGTATGTATATCTCTATCTCTGTCTCTATCTCTATCTCTATCTCTATCTCTATCTCTATCTCTATCTCTACTTATAGCTGAATCTATAGCTATAGCTATCACTATAGCTATCTATATCTATGAAATCTATATCTCTATATCTCTATCTCTATCTCTATCTCTATCTCTATCTCTATCTCTATCTCTATCTATCTATATCTATATCTATATCTATATCTATATCTATATCTGTCTACCTGTGTTGACCTCACTTTGGCATCTTCTGAAGCAGCCTCTTTATGTTTTGTTTTGCACCCTTGTTTGTGCCCTTTTATTTATGAAATATCTTCAGTTTTGGCACTTCAGTTGTACCCGTCTCTTCTCTGTTGCTCTGCCATGGAGCACACCACAGTTATGCTGCCGAGACCGGAGAGTTTCCCCTCGCGCCCCACGGATGCCCGGGGTGTTGTTGCTGATTCTTCTCTGGCCGCCCCACTGCTAGCTGGGTCGTGTGGGGCAGAGAAGGGAACCGGCACCCAGAGAGGGATCATTTCAGTGCCTTTCAGAAAATGACAGCAGAGCAACCTTTCTCAATAAAGCCATCTGAAATGACTTCATTGTCCTAGTAGTCTGGATTGTCTCAGGGCTGGGGATCAAAGATATAACAAAACTCAAGAGGCTCCAACCTCCCCAGCATCTCATTTCAGTCAAGGCTGCCGACCAAATACCTTCCTGACTTTACCTAACGCTTCAGTG
This sequence comes from Anomalospiza imberbis, assembly GCF_031753505.1. NCBI lineage: Eukaryota > Metazoa > Chordata > Aves > Passeriformes > Viduidae > Anomalospiza > Anomalospiza imberbis. Next base: position 152,528 of record NW_027099832.1, on the reverse strand, counting down.
GTTCTCAAACCCAAACTCTTTCTTTCTTCTTGTCTTCCGTCAGCTTAACCACTTATGCCTTCTTGGTCTACAGCTGGAGAGAGTTTTCCAGCTGCCACCTCTGCTCCTCTGTCAGCCCCTTTTCCTCCTACTTCCAGGAAGCTCCCTTCCTTCCTTCCAGGGGCCACCCACAGTTCCACATGCCTTTCTTGTGCACAATCATGCTCTACACACCACCTACCATTATTACACCTACTTGCCTTGGTGGAGTAATTTTGTGCTTTGCTCTCAGGAGACAGGAAGAGGTCTAAAAATTTGCCTAAGATAAATGTAGGGAGGAATTGTCTCTCCCCACTGTGGCAACCAAAGAGAAGATACAAAACTTTTAAAATATTGCTTGCAACAAATGTATCTAAAACCTATGCACGTAAATGTCTTAAAAGGTAGCAAGATAAAAACATGTAAACACTCAATGCGGTGAAGAAGAGCAATTCTTCAGTCCTGTCACCACTTCATCTTTCCGTGAAACACCTCTAGGAGGAGAAAACTCAGTCCCATTTGAACCTGCTTCAGACCGAGGAACTATCCCCTTGGTATTCTTTTGTCTTCTCTGCCACAGAAAGTTTTGGTGATCCTTTCATTAAACCAACAAAAAAAGCCTGTAAAAAGAAACTGAGAAGACATCAAGAAAGCAACAATCGCCAATAAGCCTTATTTGGCAAAAGTTATCTTATTTAAATTATCCACTGCCGTAACAATACTGATGAGGATTCTTAGCACCATGTAGGCAAACCAAAGTTAGAGTAGCCAACCATCCTTTTGAGACCTTTTCAGTTTTAGGTGACATGGGCTTTTGGTCGGATCTACACGTTCTGTTCCATTCTATTTTGCAAATTTAGACTGCAGTCCATAAGCCAAAATTTCTTTTCCACGGGTCAGGTAGTATTTGTTCTAGCTGTGTGATGTTAGAGTGGTCCTCAGGGAAAAGGACATGGCTCTCTTTTCTTTCTTGTTCTCTTACCCCTCTGGCACTCAAAGCCATACTTGCTATTATAGACACTAGGTACAAGCTCCTGCTAGCATGGTTAACTAATTCAGGAGCAAACAGCCATGCTGCCATACTAGGGACATTGCTCTGGAAATGGGCAGAAAGATAAACCATGGAATGCTTTTCACTTCAGAAATGTTCCATTGCAGCTTTATCTGCAGCGGAGTTCCATTTACTGTACTGTCCAGTACAATTCCGTGCCTCCAGAGCTAACGTTAAGCACATAATTTGGGAGTCTTGAGCTGTAAATCTCACAGCCCTGGCATCAAAAGTCCTTTCGCTTCTGGTGAAGCGGCTCTGTATTCCAGGTCTGGACATACACCCAGTCTCCTGCCTGGTGAGGATATACTTGAACATTCAGGGTTATTAGTGAGACCAAAACAACCAACTTGCATGAGGAGAAAAGCATTTTCTCCTAAGGATTCTCCTACAGAGTCTCTAGTGGCAGCATTTCGGCCTCCAGCCTCTGGTGGCAAACAAGGCTCAATACCCACTGCTGCCAGAAGGAGACGCTGCAGGAGCAGTCTGCAAAGCTTCTTTAAGAATACAAGGAAACGGACTCTCCATTTAGTCCCCATTTTATTTCCAGAAAGCCTCTTAGGATGGCTGAATTCACCACCCTCTCGCAACCCAATTTTGGAGGTGGTCCCGAGATTTTGTTTTCTTAATCTTGATCCTTAAATTTTGAACTAAATTACAATAACCCAGAAGAAGGGAAACGGGACATCAGCTGTTTCTCATGCATTGCTTGGGGCTTCTCCCCCGCTCCAAGGGGTCCAAACTCTTCACGCAACAGATTGTTCCCCGGGCAAAAGACCAGGGCTTTTCACCATGCGCTTCTTTCCCAAAAGGATTTATTTCATTCCCCCCCACCCCCCGCCCCCATTAGCAAAATTCTCAAAACATTCTCCATTTCTCTTTCTTTGGGATCATTGCTACTTTTCCCGTGTAATTCAACCACTTCTGTTGCAGAGGGAGGTACCACTACCCTACACTGCCTCCTGATAAGCAAATTGCTTCTTTATCAGCAGGCAGGGCTTGGGATGAGAAGGAGGGAAGAAGATTGGCTTTGCTGAGTCGAACCTCGCCTCCAGAGAGCGGAGGAAGGTGACATCATCTTCGGGGCACCCCCCTCTGTATGTTTTAGGGGCGGGCGGAGTTTAGGCTGAAGGGCAGCGTTTGACTCGGAGGCATTAAACCCCTCGCAAGGGCTGCGGGGGTAACCTTGCAGTCAGGGAGGCCTGGCTGTTCCTCGAGTCTAGAAAACGCTGGTTCCAGGTCTTCCCCAGCCGTGTTCAGTTGCAAGTCTAAAGCTCTTTGGCTTTGGACCAGCGCGTTTAACTGGCTTCTCAGGTTTTGGGGGCTGGCTTCATCCCTGCATTCACTTCCTGCTCCGGCGGCCTGAGGCTGGCTATTGTTTCAGGCTCTAAGGCAATTTGCAACTGATTCAGCTCCTTTTCTAGCTGTTGGCAACTTACAGCTCTCTGAGTCAAATCTCCATGCATATGGATACCAGGCATGGTCCTTTCCTGGGATTTTAAATTTTTCTTCTACCAAAATTCATGTTTTCTCCACAAGTAACTGCGGATGGTGCTGGCTTTTCTCAGTCTCCATCTCTCTTTAGGGCTGGACAAGCTTTATATATAAGCTTTTAGCAGGTCTGCCAGTGGAGAGCAGTTGAGATCAGCTTCTGCGTGGGATTCTATTACTTTTCTGCCAGAAAATAGCAGCTTTGACTGCAAATTTATTTCTCCTTTATTATGTCATGAGCAGTTACTGCTGTATAAAATGGCCATGTCACCTCAAGAACAGCCTGCTCATTGTGCCAGTTAAAATGTAAGGCCCCAAAAACGTTGCTCTATGGGACACTTTAAAAGGACTTAAACTTGTTCACGTACTCGGACGTAGAAAAGCAGGAGAAATACTGACAAGACGTTCTCAAGAGGTCGGAACGACAAAAATAATCTTCACTGGCAACTTCTGAAAATCAGAGAACTTTGGCAAAAAATTTAGAGCGGGATTCAATCCACATGAAACATTCCATCAAGCATTAACTTAGCCCATTCAACTTCACAAACTCCAAGCCTGTTAGATTTTAAGTTACTCAAAAATCTGAGAGGATGGAATTGGAAGAATAAAGGGGAAGAGAGAAGGAGAGAAAATACCTAGAAAAGAACCAACATAGCTACCAATCCTGGTTCCAGTGGTGTTCAGCTGATAGAATTCCAAGAGGAGGTAGGGCCAAGACATGTGGTTGCCATGTCTCGGGAGTTAAATACCCTTTGGCTTTCCTGGGGCCTTCCCCAACATGGGGCTCCCACTCACCCGGCCTTTTAGGAGCTGAGTTAGGGGTTCCAGACACAGGTGTGGAGCGTTGCCTCTGCTGTGCCAGGGATCAGCGGCCACTGCTGGGCTGGGATACAGGCCTGGCAGTATGGGGTGGGCAGAGTAGGGCATCACCTCACCAGAGCAAGGCTTGGTCTGCCCCTTTCCCCGCATACAAGCACCTGAAATGTTTTGAGCCAGCAATCTCTAGCCTCTCACCACAAGGTTTCCGGGTTCCTGTGCTTCTTGGCTGTCAAGACTCCAAAGATTTGTGGCTGGATATTAAGAAACCTGCACTTTTATTATCTTTATCCAAAAGAGGCAGCATGAGGCTTGTTTGTTCTTTCTAAGACCTTCCCTTCTTTCTGTGTCCTCATCCTGAGATAGTCCTTGTAACGCCTCTCCTCTCTCCCCTTCTCCACGACAATGGAGGGGAACAACGGAAAAACCAATCTATGAGAGGCAAAAAATGTTAGAGTTACAATGTAGTAAGGAAAAAAAAAAAAAAAAGCAGTATACAACAAGAAGAAAATTGTGCAAAAGAGGTAATGGCTTAAGCGACAAAGGTGAAGTGTCACATGGGGCGCCTGGAACAAAGACAAGATGGCGAGGGCTTACAGAATGATTCTGATGGTAGATGGGGGCTGCTGGTGCTGCCTGGAGCAGCTGTGGACCTGCAGTGGCAGTTTCCTGCTCCCTCTCTGCAGCAGTGATGGTGGCAGCGGCGATGGTGACGGGTGTCTCTCCCTGCAGAGCTCTGTTTGGTACTGCCGCTACCATCAGTCCGCCATGCTGGGCGTGTGCATGGGAATCAGCTCTGCCGCTTCACTGCCTCTTCCTCCCACCCTGCTGGGCTCCGTTTGGCTTGGCTGGGCTCCCTTTTGGCTTGGCTGAACTCACTTGGTATCAGTGTCACCACTCTGGGTTGCCTTGTTCTGCTGGAGCGGAAATACAGTCCCAGATGCCACCCTGGCCCTGATGGTTTCAGCCATGTGTCAGAGCTGTCACTTCTGTGCCACCCATCTCAGCCCCGTGTCCTAAGAAATACTGTGGAAGGACAAAACTGGGGGGGCTGGGGCTGGGGGGGGAAACGGTGGTGGTGCTTTGGTGCCAAGGCCTCTGTGCTAGAGGGAGCCAGACAGAAGGATCCCCCTTGCATTTCCGGTCATGGCATTTCCCTGCTGAAATCCTACTATGGCTATGATGTACAATGTTTGGAAGAAATAGTGCTGAAAGATCCATGACCTCGTCTCTGTAGCTAGGAGAAAGCTCTAAATGCAATTAAAGCAGTGCTTCTCCTTGTTTGCTGCTTTCAAGAGCTGAGGAAGGTCCAGGTGGAACATTATTGGCCAGAAGCATTGGTGGCCAAAGACCACTAGCGTGGTTCCTCACCTCCTGGTCCCTTCTCAGTGCTCAGCTTCTCGGTGTGGGCTACAGGGGCTTAGTGTGTTCTTGGAGTTACTCTTAGATGCCTTGAGCAGCAGGTTCTGGACTAGGAGGGCTTTTTGTGTTGCTTTGTAGCAGAGGAGAGCTTTGCAGGCTTTTTTTGGCCTGAGCTGTAGAGAAGGCCTGGTTCTATGCATGAATTCACAAACCAGCCTAGGGTGGCTGCTATTGTGATGTCAGCGGCCGCATCCCAGCGTTGTCAAGGCAAAGTTGCTGTGCCGAGGCCCGGAAGGGCTCAGTGCGCAGAGCAGCTCTGTGGCACGCTCGCTGCAGGCGGAACCTGCTGATCGCCGAGGTCTCTGCCAGCAGGACTCTTGAGTATTTTTGTTTCTTCCCCACAGGCGTTGTCTGGTGCAGACTTGAGCAGCACTGCTCGAGCCATGGAGAGGGTGTGTGCTGCAGTTTGCACGGCTTTCTCCTTGGCTTATTCTGGGTACTTTTTCACCCACCTGGCACGTAAGTGGACTGTTTTGTTCAGTGCGGCATATGGAAACCAAAATGCCACCAAGAGGCCTTTAGTTGGGTAAAGCTGCTGTCAACAGCTGCAGCTAAGAAGGGGGTGTCTCTAGCCAGTGGGGCGTGGGGCAGCATTTGTAATGTAGCCTGCAGGGGTTCCGCTCCTCCCGTGGCATAGCCTGTGGCAATGGAGTCTGGAATCTCCCCAGTTTGCTGGCTCAAGCAAGACAACTTCCAAGATAGGAAGACTGGGAGAGCTTGACAGGAGTCCTTGTGAAAGCTGTGCGCTGCTCTCCAGGACTGAGGGAAAGTCCCTCAGTTCAAGTCTTCTTGTCTGCATTCCCTCATCCCAGGACGTGCCTGTGGAACTTGACACTTCCTGCGTGCTAGAAGAGCCATTTGTTCTGTGATGAAACCACAGACTCAGCTTGGAAAAGGCCTCTGAGATAGACATTTCAGAGGAGTTCTTGTGTGCTGCTGAAGCCAGGAGCTGTTCCTGTGCTGTGTCACCACAGAACTGCCACCATGGTTAAGGGGGACTTGGGCAAAGCTATTTTGGGGAAAGGCTTTCAGTAAGCCCATGGCAATTGCTGCATGCAATCTCTTCAGAAAACTGAAGTACAGGAAAGAGAGGAGCTGTAGCTCCTGCTGGATGGGGTGGGGCAGAAGCTGTAATGCCTAGTACAGAACCACTCGGACTTTCTCAGTCTCAAGTTTCTATGGGTTGAGTGGCCAAAGAGGACAGAAGGTAGACACGAGGCAGTGGTTTGTGCTGTTGTCTTGCTTGCTGTGTGACACAAGGCTTGCTGCTGGAGTGACGTAGTGAAAACAGAATGATCTGTCTTTGGGTTGGTGACTTTCTGGTAGGCTTGTCCAGCACAGGCAGTTTTCTTACAGCATCTGGTTCTTTTTCCCTTGTGTGTTGCAGGTCACGTCACCCGTGCCTGGAGAGAATCCGGTCCTTGGGTGAGTGGGAAAGGAGCCTTTGGCGTTGGTAGCATTTGACAATTGTGGAGCAAGCTGTGAGCTGGGCCTGTTGCAGTCCAGCGCCAGCCTGCTTGGATGAATGGAAGTACAGTGCAGGCTCTTCGCAGAAGCAGCCGCAGCAGCAGCAGCAGTAGCAGCTGCAGGAGGAGTTGGATCCCGGGCTGTTTCCTCCAGTTCCTTTTCAGAGCTTTTAAGCAGCTGAAAGTGGGGTTGCTTGGTGCTTTAAGCCATGATGGAATTTCTCCTGTAGAAGAGAGTGCAGTCCCATCGAATTGGCCCATTCTACTTGAGTTTGAACAACTTAGAATGCCATTTCTGTGCAGATGATTTCTCCTTAGTGCATCTGGCTCTAGAGCTGAATATAAAGAAGGTTACCAGTCCCTCACACTGCTGTCTGTCTGCAGAGCCCAAAACCAACCTCTGAGCCTCCTCTGGCTGCACGTCTTCCTGAAGAAGAGGCCGAAGGGGAGGAAGATTCCCACCAAAGTGCACCTGCTGCCACTGCAGGGCCTGAGCATCCAGCGTCAGTAAGTGGCACCTCTGGGTAGTCCTGTGGCTGGAACAAAGCATAGCTGCAAGTTTCTGGTCAGACAGCACCTCCCGTGCCTGGCTGAAGATGCTGAGGGCTGGAATCCTTCCAGCTCTTCCAGAGCACTTCCCCCAGCCTGTGAGGCCTGGAAAAGGGGTGTGGAACTTGGACGCTTAGGCATCGCTTTCCTACTGTTCTGACAGGGGCTGTGAATTTGTCTTAGCCAGAGACAAGAGGTAGCATTAGGATGTCTTGGGATGCTCCTGGGGTACAAGTGAAGCCCTTTGTGCCCAGTGGCTGTGCAGGCTCCTTGTCCCCAGTGAAGAGAGCAGTGCAAAGATGCAGTTCACAGCCTTGCAGGATATGAGGAGACACTGTCCCCAGGAGGGACCAGGCCCTCCCCACAGAACAGCTAAAGTCAGTCAGTAGCTAAAGGAACAGCTGAGTTGCAGCGGGGCCTGTAGCTGAATATACCGAAGGTTCTGAATGACAGGTTCTTTCCTGACCCTCATGCTGCTGTCTGCCCACAGAGCACAGGGGCAGCGTCAGCACCTGCTCTGGCTGCCTCTGCACCCGAGGAAGAGGCTGAAGAGGAGGAATCCGCTGCCAATGAACCTGCCCCTGCTGTCAGCCTGCGGCCTGAGCAGCCCACGTCAGTAAGTGCCTGTTTTGGCTAGCAGTGTCTTTGGTGTCATTTTGTCCATCATGTAAAAGCAGCCTTTGGATTTTGCGCCTTGAGCTGGAGAAGTGGGCTGCGAAAGCTGAGAGGTGAAGAGCCCTGGGTGTGGCCAGCAGCGTCTTCCTAGGAGCTTGCATTTGAAATGGGATCGGAGGGGCACCTCCGACGTGCAGGCATGTTTGTGACCCAAATGAATTTCTTGTCCCAGAGCTCCACCTCCTGTGTCCTGGTACCTGCACGAGCTGCAGCTGAAGGCCCTGAAGAAGCCTCCAGTCCCCAAGCTGGAAACTCAAGCCTGAGCAGCTCGTGCACCTGGAGCACGACTAGTTCCTCTGGCAGCAGCTGGAGCACGACTGGTTCCTCTGGCAGCAGAGAGCAGCTGGGAGAGAGGACAGAGGACAAGTGCCTGGCCATGCTGAGTATGTGCTTTGTGATCCTTGTCCGCCGGAGCAGTGCCTTGTGTGTGCGCGTGTCAGCAAGAGCTGTCCCACCTCCTGCTCCTCCTCAGCTGAGTGCCAGGTCCTGTGGCCTCCACACAGGACCTGCTGTTGTGCTTTGAGGTGGTGAGGGGTCCCTGGGGTGTTGCTCCTGCCTCTGAGGGCAGCTGGGCCTGGTTTGGCTTTGCCTGAGCTTCCCTCTATGCCAAAAAGAAAACAGAGGTTGTTTCTGGCTGAGCAGGAGGCTGTGACCTAGCGAATGAGTAGGCCTCAAGGAGCTCCTGTGGGGCCCAGCTCCTGTGGGGCACAGCCAAGGTCATCTTCAGAACTTAGCCTGGCCTAAAGGCTGAGGGACCTCATTCCTGAGGCCCATCACAGTAGGGTATAACATAAGCTGCTGCTCTTGAAAGGCAGAGGGGCATTGTTTAGGCAAAGTCCTGCTTAAAGCTGGAGATCTCGGCTCTGCTGGAAGCACTTTGCAATATTCTTCCTGTTCTGGAAAGGGCAGCTGTTGATAAGAATTGATTCCAGAACCCAAGATGCCTTGGATGTTTGCAAGGATGAAAGCTTTTGTTGAATGTCACAGAGTGTTCATGGCCAAGAACAGAAAGGTTTTGTTTTTCCTGCTGCCCTTAATGTTTGTAGACAACAATCACTTCTCCTGGTTGCAGTTTTCTGATCCCTGTCTCCTCTGACTGTTTCTCGATGTGCTTAGATTTTAGTGTAGACTTCTAGTTTTGGGCAGGCCATCTGTGCTGCAGGGCTGCTTGTCTTGCTGCTGTTGTTTTTGAGGTGGTGGTGGTGGTGGTGGTGGTGGTGGTTGTGGTGGTGGTGGTGTTTCCCAGCTGACTGAGTTGAAAGGGCAGAGTGTCCCAGACAGTGGGGCTGTCTTTCTGATCTGCTGCAGGGTGGGACCTCTTCTGAAGTGAACATCTTTCCTTGGGATTTTTACAGAGATGCTGGTGAGCGAGGGAGATCCTGAGGCTAAGTACACAGAACTGGAAACGATTGGCAAAGGGTGAGTGCAGCCACAGCTCCTTCTTCACAGCGGGGGGCGGTGCATTTTGCTGGTGTCACACCTCCCCAGAGTGACAGCAGGCAAGCTCCAAAGCTGTTCAGACACTGCGTTAAGATGATGCCTGATGATCTCTAAGTACTGGTCAGCATTTATAGCTGAAGTGGCCAGAAAAGTAGAGCCCTTCCTGTGTCTGGTGCACCAAAGAGAAGCAGCTGCCAATGGCTCTGGACCCAGAACACAGCCGTCTAAGGATCCTCTATTTTGAGTACTTCTCCATTTGTGTGCGCAACAGTGGAAGCCTTTGCCTGCTCCAGCTGTGGCTGCAGGCTGTGGCTGGACACTATTTTCCTTGGAAGCTGGAGAAAGGATCTGTGTCTGGAGGCTTTCCTCCAATGGCTCTTACATGGCTTCAGACTTCTCAGAAGGCCTGAGTGGTGGTGCTTGAATTTGGCAGATAGACTCCAAGGAGAGGTGTGAGAAGGCCGAACCGGCATGTGCCTGGAAAAATCCCACACATGCACAGATACAGAAAGAGAAAAGGGAGAAAAGACCCAGACGAGAATCTGTCATGTTCCATTTACTGTTTGCCCCGGGACTTTTTTTCCGCGGTTGGACCGCGGTGTCCTGCACTTGCAGGGACTAAAGGACTTCTTCTTTCTCTGCTGCTCTTTTGTTTCTAGGGGTTTTGGCACGGTGTGCATGGCAGTGGAGACTGCCACAGGAGAAGAGGTAAGCGTCAAGCAGCGCCACAGCTTCTGCAGTGCTGTTTTAGGACGGCATTTTATCTGTCATGTCTGCAAGGGTTTGCTTTGTTCTTGTGCAATGGAGAATGCCAGTGGTTGCTGGAGTAATGATCAAGCCCCCTAGAAGTGCCAAAGGTTTCCCAGCAGTTTTGCTCCATTCTTACCGGCACAAAATGGCTTCCTGCTTGCAAGGGGTGTGTGAATGAAAATGGGGATGATAAAGTAAGGCCCTGGGGGAAGACTGTGGGCACAGCCTGTGTTGTTAGAGCTTTGCGGTGGAGAGCTTAGACCATGTTTCTCCCAGGTTTACAAGGCAAAGGGTATCTGGCTCTTTGTCCTGGGAGGTGCCCAAGCAAGCGGTCTGATGTCCAGCCACAAGGCGGTTTGGCCCAGCCCAGCTCCATCATCCCATAATCACTGTCTCCGTCTTCCCCTTGTGGTCCTGCGCCACAGACTTTGGTTCACGGTTTTCCATGTCGTTGTAGGTGGCCATAAAGAAAATTAGTCTCCTGGAAGAGAGCAGCAGTGAACTGTGCCTGAATGAAATCCAGGTCATGCGTGGCAATAAGAACGCCAATCTTGTGACCTTTCTAGACAGGTGAGTGGTTCTGCTGTTCTGCCATGAAAGGTCATCCACATCCTGCAAGGCAGCGGTTCAACCGCTGGCAGAGGATGGAGCTGACAGAGGATGGAGCTGTTAATTCCTGTTTCTGGACTGATCGACAGTGTCTTGGGAGGAGATTGCATTGGGGCTGCATTAATCTTTGCTGGCATACCTAGTTTGACGTGTGCTTTCAAAGAGCGGACTTGGCCCTGTCTTTCTTGAGCCAACAGCCTCAGAGTTCCTGTCCTCTCTCCACATTGTTTTGTTTGGTTTGGCATTTGATTTTTTTTCCCACGGGTCTTATGTGCTGACAAAACACTGTAGATTGAGTTCAAGCCCTGGAGAGCATAGCCAATGATTATTGACTTCCTCCTGTCTTCTTCTGAGAGAGACACAGGAAGGAGAATCCATCAGGAAGTGCACGCATTCATCTCCAGGCTGTTGTTTCCTCCCTTCAGCTACCTGGTGGACGAGGAAGTCTGGCTGGTGATGGAGTACATGGACGGAGGTTCTTTACACGATGTCATTAGGGAGATTCGTATGGCAGAAGGAGAGATAGCAGCTGTCTCTCGGGAGGTAAGGGATGGCGCTTGTGCTTCCCACGGCTTGGTCGGGATGGTCCTTCCAAATGGGTGATAAGGAGAGGAGAGATTTCACCTTCCGAGCTTCCTTTCTGCCTTTCTCTTATAACTGGCAGTAGCAAGAGCATCGGAAGTGCCTGCCAGTGTCCCTGCCCTTCTTCTAGTGTGTTTGTCTTTGCCTCTCTAAACACTGGCCTGGAGCCTGTGTGCGCTGCGTTCCTTCCCATTCCTTCCGCATTCCTTCCTAAGAGCAAAGGTGCTGCTGGCACCATGTCAAGCAAGTGGCAAAGACAAAGAGATACTCGCAGGACTCTCACAGAGCTCAGCCTGAAAGGAGAGCCTGGCAGCCAACGTGGTGTTGGCAAAAGCAGCCACTGTTGTCTGGCTGGAGAGAGTACAGCCACGGCAGCAGTGCTTCTTGAGTCTGTGTTTGCAGGACACTGGCCAGAGGAACAATTGCCCTTTCTCTTTCAAAAGCAAACACACCCGCACTTAGAAAAGCACTGCTGTCCTCGTGTTGGAGCAGCAGGCTCTGCTGCCTTTGCCAGCAGCCTGTCTTGCCATGGCTCACCATCCCCCAGGAAGTCAGATGTGCCACTTCCCTGCTTGTGGGACGAAATCCACTTAGGCTCGTGTTGCTTTTTCCTCTCTCAGTGCCTGCAAGGCCTGGATTTCCTTCACTCCAAGCAAGTGATCCACCGAGACGTCAAAAGCCACAACATTCTCCTGGGCTTGGACGGATCTGTCAAGTTGGGTGGGTGTTGTTGGCCAGGCTCAGCCGTGGCGGGCTGCGGTGTGGGGCTGCCTTTGGGTGACTGCCGGTTCCCTGATGCCCGTGGCAGTGCAGGCTGCCCTGCTGTGAGCGCAGAGCACAGCCACAAGGCGCAGGGAGGTGTTGCTGGGAAGAAGGGGTAGGGGGTGCCTTTGGCTTGTGTGTGATCCTTCCCAAGCAAGGCAGTTGCAGTCTAATAGCTTCAGGGGACTAAAAGCCACTGCCTGAAACTGGGGGCTTTTGCTAAGTGGCCAATTCCGTATTTCCTCGGCTGCAGGCCTGAGGAATGGCAGCAGGGCCCCTTTGCAGCTGGGATTCCACACTGCCTTCTTGGACATTGGTACCGTGGGGAATTCTTTTGTTGGCTTCCCTAATTCACGCTGGCTTGATCAGAGTGGTTTTTTTCTCCTCAGCTGACTTTGGCCTTTCTGCTCAGCTCACCGCTGAGCAGAGCAAACGGAGATCGGCTGTTGGGACAACTTACTGGATGGCGCCAGAAATTTTCAGCAGGAAGCCCTATGGCCCCAAAGTGGACATCTGGTCCTTTGGCATTGTGGGGATGGAGATGGTGGAAGGAGCGCCTCCTTACCTGATGATGACCTCCCGCACGGTACGCTGCAACTACTCTCAGATACTGCTGTCACTCGGACAAAATCTGCTCCCATTCTTCTGCTTGGGAAGCTTGCTAGCAGCTGAAAATGACGGGTTCCAGGCTGCATAGTCTCTCGTGCTTCTTGTCCAGATTATCCCCTTGGCATTTGATCACGAACTGCACCAAAACCTCACGATGCCTTTTGCTTGATGGAAGCTTTGCCTAAGGGAGCAGTGAGCAGTGCTGAGCTGCATTTGATGGAATAATCCTTGGAAATAGTAGAGTTAGATAAAAGTCTGTCTTCCGCATCGCCTGTAGAGCTGGTGTCAGTGCTCAGAGAAGCAAAGGGTGCTTTTGCTGATGGAGTTGCTCCTAATTCCATCAGCCAATGAAATCAGGGGCCAAGGCAAGAGCCTTTGCATATTGGACTGGCTATGGCTGCCTCGGGCTTTGGGTTCTTTTAGTAGGGGCAGGAAAGGTATCTGCCACCCTCGGGCAGGGAGTAAAGAGCCACTGGAGAGCGGAGCTTGTCCGGTGGGGTCTGTGTGAGCAGTTTGGGGTGTGAAAGAGGCAGGTAGAGCGTGGCATTTCCTTCTGCTCTAGGTTCAACAGCTGATAAGCACCAGGGGCAGCCCGAAGCTGCAGAACCCCAGGCAACAGTCCGCTTGGTTGCGAGACTTTCTGCACTGCTGCCTGGAGACGGACGAGGACAGGCGCTGGTCTGCCCAGGAACTTCTGCAGGTAAAAGGCAAAGCGGCTGCCGGATGCGCCAGCCACCCACTGCCAGGGGCTCCTCATCTGCTCAAGTCCAAGGCCTCGGATGGGCCCCGCTCCTAAGAATCTCCAGTCTGGGGGGCTTTTCAAAGGAAAAGAGAGGAGAATCCTGGCCTAGGATGGGTTGGAAGGAGCCTTTCAAGGTCACCTAGACCAAATCTCCTTCAGCTGAAGACATCTGAATTAATGGATTTGTGGGATTGGGAGCCATGTTGGCCCCATGTAGCAAGGTCCTGGATGTGGAGACAGAGGTGCACAGAATGCCCTCCTTTCTGTATCTTTCTTGTTGCCAGAGAAAGCCTGTTTCAGCCTGTGAGGTAAGTAGAAATTAATTTCTTCTTTTTCTCTTTGGGCAGCATCCGTTTGTAACCTCCGCCGAGCCGACCTCCAGCCTGACGCCTCTGATCGTGGCAACGCAGCAGTTTATGGCCGAGAGGAGATACTAGCCCTGGAAGAGGCCATAGTTGTTTATTCTAGTTCCTAGTTCCTAGTTTCTAGCTCGTAGTTTGTAGTTTGTTTAGACTGATAGTGGAAATAAATAGGATAATAAATAAAACCTTCACTGTGTTGGAAGCTTCCCTTTGTTCTCACCCTGTCATTAAGGTCTAAATTTGCTTCGGAATGGTCAGGTGTTTCTTAAATGTGGGAAGAGCCATAGATGGGGTTTGTGGCATGGATTGGAAGCGGGCAGAAGTCTTGTGGCTTTGTTGCCGCCAGGCACAACCTGTTGTGGAGAGACAGGCTTGCAGCTGTGACTAGAGGAGCAGAGTGGGGCAAAACGGAGCAGAGCAGTGGTGTCACTGCTGGGGTTGCTGCTGTGGCTGTGGTTGCGCTGCAGCTCTTGGGAAAGGTTGGGAGTGTCTGTGTTGCTGTGGGCAGAGGGGGAGGGAGCCTGGCTTCTCCACAGGCTCAGGCACAGGTGAGTGTCCAGTGGGAAGGCGAGTTCTGCCACGGGAACTAAGGCCTACATGAGGGAGTGAAAACTGGTGCAGTTTGGATCTGCGTGAGCCACTGCGGAGGCCTGTGGGCCTGCTAGGGGACTTCTTGGGTCTATGCTCTGGAAGAACGTCCCCTAGACTTTAACCTTTCCCATGGACTCCTGTTTTTTGTCTCAATGTACGTTTGATACCTTATTAGTGATATCCAGTGATCATATAGGGATTATTGAAAATCATTTACTTTGCGATGTTTGGTGGTAATTGAGGGTATATTTGACGATCACTTACATTTAAATTTTAGTTGCACAATATTTAACCGATTTCCTTTCCCAGTTCTCGTATTCCATCCCCCGCTTCCCTGAACCCACTATCCCTGAGAAGGACAGGACTGGAGATGGAACCTGCTCAAGAGCACAGGCCAGCCACCAGCCATCTGCCATCTCCCCTCCTTTTCTGTGCCCTTGCCAGGACGGTAGCGGCCATGCCTCCCCGGATTCTACCCTAACCCACTTTGCGACAGCCCCCAACCCTGCTCCCGCTTTCCTATTGTATTAGCAGTCCCCGATTTTTGTTGTAATTCATGTTTCAGAGATTACGGACGTAGGCGACCCCCAGAAGCCAGCCGACCCAGTTATTTTATTTATTTAGGCAGGAGAGCCGGCAGCCTCCGTACAGCCGGAGGAAGGGCTCTGTTGCCCCCACAGGAGACCCGTGCCCAGCCCCGCCGTAAGGTCCCCCACAGGCTAGTCCCCCACAAAACCTCTCCTTTTGATTTGTGTGGTTGGTCAAGGGCACCAGGGGAGGGTGCCACCACAAGTCCTTTTGATTTTCTGTTCTCTTTTGTTTTGTGGGTAAGTGAGGGGGAATGAAGTGACGGAGAGCTGCCTGGGACTCGGGCCCTCAGAAGTGAGGGGAAATGAAAATTGGATTTACTTATTGTTTAGTTATGCTCCGCAATATCAACCCGCCTGTTTCTTTAATTCTCAAGTTTAGTTAATGTCTATCAAGTATTGTGTTGTTTTTAGTTAGAACAAGGTTATTATTTTTACTACAATTGTTAGACCTTTCATTTTAAATAAAACCAAAAGGGGGCAGTTGTGGGAGCTTGTGCTGGAGGGGATGGGCCATGCAGTGGCCACACATCAGACAATCAACGACCAACACGAAGACTCGGGAGAAGAGAAGCCACAACGGATGACACCCAGAGAACTTATGGTGAGCATATCATGAAGAGTAAAGGACTCTGGGACTGACTGGGAGTGGCCATGCAGATCAACAGCCGGTGATTGGCCAGAAGGCTTCTGGAACTTGCCATGAAAGACTATATAGATGTATGTATATCTCTATCTCTGTCTCTATCTCTATCTCTATCTCTATCTCTATCTCTACTTATAGCTGAATCTATAGCTATAGCTATCACTATAGCTATCTATATCTATGTAATCTATATCTCTCTATCTCTATCTCTATCTCTATCTCTATCTCTATCTATCTATATCTATATCTATATCTATATCTATATCTGTCTACCTGTGTTGACCTCACTTTGGCATCTTCTGAAGCAGCCTCTTTATGTTTTGTTTTGCACCCTTGTTTGTGCCCTTTTATTTATGAAATATCTTCAGTTTTGGCACTTCAGTTGTACCCGTCTCTTCTCTGTTGCTCTGCCATGGAGCACACCACAGTTATGCTGCCGAGACCGGAGAGTTTCCCCTCGCGCCCCACGGATGCCCGGGGTGTTGTTGCTGATTCTTCTCTGGCCGCCCCACTGCTAGCTGGGTCGTGTGGGGCAGAGAAGGGAACCGGCACCCAGAGAGGGATCATTTCAGTGCCTTTCAGAAAATGACAGCAGAGCAACCTTTCTCAATAAAGCCATCTGAAATGACTTCATTGTCCTAGTAGTCTGGATTGTCTCAGGGCTGGGGATCAAAGATATAACAAAACTCAAGAGGCTCCAACCTCCCCAGCATCTCATTTCAGTCAAGGCTGCCGACCAAATACCTTCCTGACTTTACCTAACGCTTCAGTGGTTCTCAAACCCAAACTCTTTCTTTCTTCTTGTCTTCCGTCAGCTTAACCACTTATGCCTTCTTGGTCTACAGCTGGAGAGAGTTTTCCAGCTGCCACCTCTGCTCCTCTGTCAGCCCCTTTTCCTCCTACTTCCAGGAAGCCCCCTTCCTTCCTTCCAGGGGCCACCCACAGTTCCACATGCCTTTCTTGTGCACAATCATGCTCTACACACCACCTACCATTATTACACCTACTTGCCTTGGTGGAGTAATTTTGTGCTTTGCTCTCAGGAGACAGGAAGAGGTCTAAAAATTTGCCTAAGATAAATGTAGGGAGGAATTGTCTCTCCCCACTGTGGCAACCAAAGAGAAGATACAAAACTTTTAAAATATTGCTTGCAACAAATGTATCTAAAACCTATGCACGTAAATGTCTTAAAAGGTAGCAAGATAAAAACATGTAAACACTCAATGCGGTGAAGAAGAGCAATTCTTCAGTCCTGTCACCACTTCATCTTTCCGTGAAACACCTCTAGGAGGAGAAAACTCAGTCCCATTTGAACCTGCTTCAGACCGAGGAACTATCCCCTTGGTATTCTTTTGTCTTCTCTGCCACAGAAAGTTTTGGTGATCCTTTCATTAAACCAACAAAAAAAGCCTGTAAAAAGAAACTGAGAAGACATCAAGAAAGCAACAATCGCCAATAAGCCTTATTTGGCAAAAGTTATCTTATTTAAATTATCCACTGCCGTAACAATACTGATGAGGATTCTTAGCACCATGTAGGCAAACCAAAGTTAGAGGAGCCAACCATCCTTTTGAGACCTTTTCAGTTTTAGGTGACATGGGCTTTTGGTCGGATCTACACGTTCTGTTCCATTCTATTTTGCAAATTTAGACTGCAGTCCATAAGCCAAAATTTCTTTTCCACGGGTCAGGTAGTATTTGTTCTAGGTGTGTGATGTTAGAGTGGTCCTCAGGGAAAAGGACATGGCTCTCTTTTCTTTCTTGTTCTCTTACCCCTCTGGCACTCAAAGCCATACTTGCTATTATAGACACTAGGTACAAGCTCCTGCTAGCATGGTTAACTAATTCAGGAGCAAACAGCCATGCTGCCATACTAGGGACATTGCTCTGGAAATGGGCAGAAAGATAAACCATGGAATGCTTTTCACTTCAGAAATGTTCCATTGCAGCTTTATCTGCAGCGGAGTTCCATTTACTGTACTGTCCAGTACAATTCCGTGCCTCCAGAGCTAACGTTAAGCACATAATTTGGGAGTCTTGAGCTGTAAATCTCACAGCCCTGGCATCAAAAGTCCTTTCGCTTCTGGTGAAGCGGCTCTGTATTCCAGGTCTGGACATACACCCAGTCTCCTGCCTGGTGAGGATATACTTGAACATTCAGGGTTATTAGTGAGACCAAAACAACCAACTTGCATGAGGAGAAAAGCATTTTCTCCTAAGGATTCTCCTACAGAGTCTCTAGTGGCAGCATTTCGGCCTCCAGCCTCTGGTGGCAGACAAGGCTCAATACCCACTGCTGCCAGAAGGAGACGCTGCAGGAGCAGTCTGCAAAGCTTCTTTAAGAATACAAGGAAACGGACTCTCCATTTAGTCCCCATTTTATTTCCAGAAAGCCTCTTAGGATGGCTGAATTCACCACCCTCTCGCAACCCAATTTTGGAGGTGGTCCCGAGATTTTGTTTTCTTAATCTTGATCCTTAAATTTTGAACTAAATTACAATAACCCAGAAGAAGGGAAACGGGACATCAGCTGTTTCTCATGCATTGCTTGGGGCTTCTCCCCCGCTCCAAGGGGTCCAAACTCTTCACGCAACAGATTGTTCCCCGGGCAAAAGACCAGGGCTTTTCACCATGCGCTTCTTTCCCAAAAGGATTTATTTCATTCCCCCCCGCCCCCCGCCCCCATTAGCAAAATTCTCAAAACATTCTCCATTTCTCTTTCTTTGGGATCATTGCTAATTTTCCCGTGTAATTCAACCACTTCTGTTGCAGAGGGAGGTACCACTACCCTACACTGCCTCCTGATAAGCAAATTGCTTCTTTATCAGCAGGCAGGGCTTGGGATGAGAAGGAGGGAAGAAGATTGGCTTTGCTGAGTCGAACCTCGCCTCCAGAGAGCGGAGGAAGGTGACATCATCTTCGGGGCACCCCCCTCTGTATGTTTTAGGGGCGGGCGGAGTTTAGGCTGAAGGGCAGCGTTTGACTCGGAGGCATTAAACCCCTCGCAAGGGCTGCGGGGGTAACCTTGCAGTCAGGGAGGCCTGGCTGTTCCTCGAGTCTAGAAAACGCTGGTTCCAGGCCTTCCCCAGCCGTGTTCAGTTGCAAGTCTAAAGCTCTTTGGCTTTGGACCAGCGCGTTTAACTGGCTTCTCAGGTTTTGGGGGCTGGCTTCATCCCTGCATTCACTTCCTGCTCCGGCGGCCTGAGGCTGGCTATTGTTTCAGGCTCTAAGGCAATTTGCAACTGATTCAGCTCCTTTTCTAGCTGTTGGCAACTTACAGCTCTCTGAGTCAAATCTCCATGCATATGGATACCAGGCATGGTCCTTTCCTGGGATTTTAAATTTTTCTTCTACCAAAATTCATGTTTTCTCCACAAGTAACTGCGGATGGTGCTGGCTTTTCTCAGTCTCCATCTCTCTTTAGGGCTGGACAAGCTTTATATATAAGCTTTTAGCAGGTCTGCCAGTGGAGAGCAGTTGAGATCAGCTTCTGCGTGGGATTCTATTACTTTTCTGCCAGAAAATAGCAGCTTTGACTGCAAATTTATTTCTCCTTTATTATGTCATGAGCAGTTACTGCTGTATAAAATGGCCATGTCACCTCAAGAACAGCCTGCTCATTGTGCCAGTTAAAATGTAAGGCCCCAAAAACGTTGCTCTATGGGACACTTTAAAAGGACTTAAACTTGTTCACGTACTCGGACGTAGAAAAGCAGGAGAAATACTGACAAGACGTTCTCAAGAGGTCGGAACGACAAAAATAATCTTCACTGGCAACTTCTGAAAATCAGAGAACTTTGGCAAAAAATTTAGAGCGGGATTCAATCCACATGAAACATTCCATCAAGCATTAACTTAGCCCATTCAACTTCACAAACTCCAAGCCTGTTAGATTTTAAGTTACTCAAAAATCTGAGAGGATGGAATTGGAAGAATAAAGGGGAAGAGAGAAGGAGAGAAAATACCTAGAAAAGAACCAACATAGCTACCAATCCTGGTTCCAGTGGTGTTCAGCTGATAGAATTCCAAGAGGAGGTAGGGCCAAGACATGTGGTTGCCATGTCTCGGGAGTTAAATACCCTTTGGCTTTCCTGGGGCCTTCCCCAACATGGGGCTCCCACTCACCCGGCCTTTTAGGAGCTGAGTTAGGGGTTCCAGACACAGGTGTGGAGCGTTGCCTCTGCTGTGCCAGGGATCAGCGGCCACTGCTGGGCTGGGATACAGGCCTGGCAGTGTGGGGTGGGCAGAGTAGGGCATCACCTCACCAGAGCAAGGCTTGGTCTGCCCCTTTCCCCGCATACAAGCACCTGAAAGGTTTTGAGCCAGCAATCTCTAGCCTCTCACCACAAGGTTTCCGGGTTCCTGTGCTTCTTGGCTGTCAAGACTCCAAAGATTTGTGGCTGGATATTAAGAAACCTGCACTTTTATTATCTTTATCCAAAAGAGGCAGCATGAGGCTTGTTTGTTCTTTCTAAGACCTTCCCTCCTTTCTGTGTCCTCATCCTGAGATAGTCCTTGTAACACCTCTCCTCTCTCCCCTTCTCCACGACAATGGAGGGGAACAACGGAAAAACCAATCTATGAGAGGCAAAAAATGTTAGAGTTACAATGTAGTAAGGAAAAAAAAAAAAAAAAGCAGTATACAACAAGAAGAAAATTGTGCAAAAGAGGTAATGGCTTAAGCGACAAAGGTGAAGTGTCACATGGGGCGCCTGGAACAAAGACAAGATGGCGAGGGCTTACAGAATGATTCTGATGGTAGATGGGGGCTGCTGGTGCTGCCTGGAGCAGCTGTGGACCTGCAGTGGCAGTTTCCTGCTCCCTCTCTGCAGCAGTGATGGTGGCAGCGGCGATGGTGACGGGTGTCTCTCCCTGCAGAGCTCTGTTTGGTACTGCCGCTACCATCAGTCCGCCATGCTGGGCGTGTGCATGGGAATCAGCTCTGCCGCTTCACTGCCTCTTCCTCCCACCCTGCTGGGCTCCATTTGGCTTGGCTGGGCTCCCTTTTGGTTTGGCTGAACTCACTTGGTATCAGTGTCACCACTCTGGGTTGCCTTGTTCTGCTGGAGCGGAAATATAGTCCCAGATGCCACCCTGGCCCTGATGGTTTCAGCCATGTGTCAGAGCTGTCACTTCTGTGCCACCCATCTCAGCCCCGTGTCCTAAGAAATACTGTGGAAGGACAAAACTGGGGGGGCTGGGGCTGGGGGGGGAAACGGTGGTGGTGCTTTGGTGCCAAGGCCTCTGTGCTAGAGGGAGCCACGAAGGATCCCCCTTGCATTTCCGGTCATGGCATTTCCCTGCTGAAATCCTACTATGGCTATGATGTACAATGTTTTGAAGAAATAGTGCTGAAAGATCCATGACCTCGTCTCTGTAGCTAGGAGAAAGCTCTAAATGCAATTAAAGCAGTGCTTCTCCTTGTTTGCTGCTTTCAAGAGCTGAGGAAGGTCCAGGTGGAACATTATTGGCCAGAAGCATTGGTGGCCAAAGACCACTAGCGTGGTTCCTCACATCCTGGTCCCTTCTCAGTGCTCAGCTTCTCAGTGTGGGCTACAGGGGCTTAGTGTGTTCTTGGAGTTACTCTTAGATGCCTTGAGCAGCAGGTTCTGGACTAGGAGGGCTTTTTGTGTTGCTTTGTAGCAGAGGAGAGCTTTGCAGGCTTTTTTTGGCCTGAGCTGTAGAGAAGGCCTGGTTCTATGCATGAATTCACAAACCAGCCTAGGGTGGCTGCTATTGTGATGTCAGCGGCCGCATCCCAGCGTTGTCAAGGCAAAGTTGCTGTGCCGAGGCCTGGAAGGGCTCAGTGCGCAGAGCAGCTCTGTGGCACGCTCGCTGCAGGCGGAACCTGCTGATCGCCGAGGTCTCTGCCAGCAGGACTCTTGAGTATTTTTGTTTCTTCCCCACAGGCGTTGTCTGGTGCAGACTTGAGCAGCACTGCTCGAGCCATGGAGAGGGTGTGTGCTGCAGTTTGCACGGCTTTCTCCTTGGCTTATTCTGGGTACTTTTTCACCCACCTGGCACGTAAGTGGACTGTTTTGTTCAGTGCGGCATATGGAAACCAAAATGCCACCAAGAGGCCTTTAGTTGGGTAAAGCTGCTGTCAACAGCTGCAGCTAAGCAGGGGGTGTCTCTAGCCAGTGGGGCGTGGGGCAGCATTTGTAATGTAGCCTGCAGGGGTTCCGCTCCTCCCGTGGCATAGCCTGTGGCAATGGAGTCTGCAATCTCCCCAGTTTGCTGGCTCAAGCAAGACAACTTCCAAGATAGGAAGACTGGGAGAGCTTGACAGGAGTCCTTGTGAAAGCTGTGCGCTGCTCTTCCAGGACTGAGGGAAAGTCCCTCAGTTCAAGTCTTCTTGTCTGCATTCCCTCATCCCAGGACGTGCCTGTGGAACTTGACACTTCCTGCGTGCTAGAAGAGCCATTTGTTCTGTGATGAAACCACAGACTCAGCTTGGAAAAGGCCTCTGAGATAGACATTTCAGAGGAGTTCTTGTGTGCTGCTGAACCCAGGAGCTGTTCCTGTGCTGTGTCACCACAGAACTGCCACCATGGCTAAGGGGGACTTGGGCGAAGCTATTTTGGGGAAAGGCTTTCAGTAAGCCCATGGCAATTGCTGCATGCAATCTCTTCAGAAAACTGAAGTACAGGAAAGAGAGGAGCTGTAGCTCCTGCTGGATGGGGTGGGGCAGAAGCTGTAATGCCTAGTACAGAACCACTCGGACTTTCTCAGTCTCAAGTTTCTATGGGTTGAGTGGCCAAAGAGGACAGAAGGTAGAGACGAGGCAGTGGTTTGTGCTGTTGTCTTGCTTGCTGTGTGACACAAGGCTTGCTGCTGGAGTGACGTAGTGAAAACAGAATGATCTGTCTTTGGGTTGGTGACTTTCTGGTGGGCTTGCCCAGCACAGGCAGTTTTCTTACAGCATCTGGTTCTTTTTCCCTTGTGTGTTGCAGGTCACGTCACCCGTGCCTGGAGAGAATCCGGTCCTTGGGTGAGTGGGAAAGGAGCCTTTGGCGTTGGTAGCATTTGACAATTGTGGAGCAAGCTGTGAGCTGGGCCTGTTGCAGTCCAGCGCCAGCCTGCTTGGATGAATGGAAGTACAGTGCAGGCTCTTCGCAGAAGCAGCAGCAGCAGCAGCAGCAGTAGCAGCTGCAGGAGGAGTTGGATCCCGGGCTGTTTCCTCCAGTTCCTTTTCAGAGCTTTTAAGCAGCTGAAAGTGGGGTTGCTTGGTGCTTTAAGCCATGATGGAATTTCTCCTGTAGAAGAGAGTGCAGTCCCATCGAATTGGCCCATTCTACTTGAGTTTGAACAACTTAGAATGCCATTTCTGTGCAGATGATTTCTCCTTAGTGCATCTGGCTCTAGAGCTGAATATAAAGAAGGTTACCAGTCCCTCACACTGCTGTCTGTCTGCAGAGCCCAAAACCAACCTCTGAGCCTCCTCTGGCTGCACGTCTTCCTGAAGAAGAGGCCGAAGGGGAGGAAGATTCCCACCAAAGTGCACCTGCTGCCACTGCAGGGCCTGAGCATCCAGCATCAGTAAGTGGCACCTCTGGGTAGTCCTGTGGCTGGAACAAAGCATAGCTGCAAGTTTCTGGTCAGACAGCACCTCCCGTGCCTGGCTGAAGATGCTGAGGGCTGGAATCCTTCCAGCTCTTCCAGAGCACTTCCCCCAGCCTGTGAGGCCTGGAAAAGGGGTGTGGAACTTGGACGCTTAGGCATCGCTTTCCTACTGTTCTGACAGGGGCTGTGAATTTGTCTTAGCCAGAGACAAGAGGTAGCATTAGGATGTCTTGGGATGCTCCTGGGGTACAAGTGAAGCCCTTTGTGCCCAGTGGCTGTGCAGGCTCCTTGTCCCCAGTGAAGAGAGCAGTGCAAAGATGCAGTTCACAGCCTTGCAGGATATGGGGAGACACTGTCCCCAGGAGGGACCAGGCCCTCCCCACAGAACAGCTAAAGTCAGTCAGTAGCTAAAGGAACAGCTGAGTTGCAGCGGGGCCTGTAGCTGAATATACCGAAGGTTCTGAATGACAGGTTCTTTCCTGACCCTCATGCTGCTGTCTGCCCACAGAGCACAGGGGCAGCGTCAGCACCTGCTCTGGCTGCCTCTGCACCCGAGGAAGAGGCTGAAGAGGAGGAATCCGCTGCCAATGAACCTGCCCCTGCTGTCAGCCTGCGGCCTGAGCAGCCCACGTCAGTAAGTGCCTGTTTTGGCTAGCAGTGTCTTTGGTGTCATTTTGTCCGTCATGTAAAAGCAGCCTTTGGATTTTGCGCCTTGAGCTGGAGAAGTGGGCTGCGAAAGCTGAGAGGTGAAGAGCCCTGGGTGTGGCCAGCAGCGTCTTCCTAGGAGCTTGCATTTGAAATGGGATCGGAGGGGCACCTCCGACGTGCAGGCATGTTTGTGACCCAAATGAATTTCTTGTCCCAGAGCTCCACCTCCTGTGTCCTGGTACCTGCACGAGCTGCAGCTGAAGGCCCTGAAGAAGCCTCCAGTCCCCAAGCTGGAAACTCAAGCCTGAGCAGCTCGTGCACCTGGAGCACGACTAGTTCCTCTGGCAGCAGCTGGAGCACGACTGGTTCCTCTGGCAGCAGAGAGCAGCTGGGAGAGAGGACAGAGGACAAGTGCCTGGCCATGCTGAGTATGTGCTTTGTGATCCTTGTCCGCCGGAGCAGTGCCTTGTGTGTGCGCGTGTCAGCAAGAGCTGTCCCACCTCCTGCTCCTCCTCAGCTGAGTGCCAGGTCCTGTGGCCTCCACACAGGACCTGCTGTTGTGCTTTGAGGTGGTGAGGGGTCCCTGGGGTGTTGCTCCTGCCTCTGAGGGCAGCTGGGCCTGGTTTGGCTTTGCCTGAGCTTCCCTCTATGCCAAAAAGAAAACAGAGGTTGTTTCTGGCTGAGCAGGAGGCTGTGACCTAGCGAATGAGTAGGCCTCAAGGAGCTCCTGTGGGGCCCAGCTCCTGTGGGGCACAGCCAAGGTCATCTTCAGAACTTAGCCTGGCCTAAAGGCTGAGGGACCTCATTCCTGAGGCCCATCACAGTAGGGTATAACATAAGCTGCTGCTCTTGAAAGGCAGAGGGGCATTGTTTAGGCAAAGTCCTGCTTAAAGCTGGAGATCTCGGCTCTGCTGGAAGCACTTTGCAATATTCTTCCTGTTCTGGAAAGGGCAGCTGTTGATAAGAATTGATTCCAGAACCCAAGATGCCTTGGATGTTTGCAAGGATGAAAGCTTTTGTTGAATGTCACAGAGT
Organism: Anomalospiza imberbis; assembly: GCF_031753505.1. Taxonomy (NCBI): domain Eukaryota; kingdom Metazoa; phylum Chordata; class Aves; order Passeriformes; family Viduidae; genus Anomalospiza; species Anomalospiza imberbis. Next base: position 128,118 of record NW_027099832.1, on the reverse strand, counting down.
GTTCATGGCCAAGAACAGAAAGGTTTTGTTTTTCCTGCTGCCCTTAATGTTTGTAGACAACAATCACTTCTCCTGGTTGCAGTTTTCTGATCCCTGTCTCCTCTGACTGTTTCTCGATGTGCTTAGATTTTAGTGTAGACTTCTAGTTTTGGGCAGGCCATCTGTGCTGCAGGGCTGCTTGTCTTGCTGCTGTTGTTTTTGAGGTGGTGGTGGTGGTGGTGGTGGTTTTGGTTGTGGTGGTGGTGGTGTTTCCCAGCTGACTGAGTTGAAAGGGCAGAGTGTCCCAGACAGTGGGGCTGTCTTTCTGATCTGCTGCAGGGTGGGACCTCTTCTGAAGTGAACATCTTTCCTTGGGATTTTTACAGAGATGCTGGTGAGCGAGGGAGATCCTGAGGCTAAGTACACAGAACTGGAAACGATTGGCAAAGGGTGAGTGCAGCCACAGCTCCTTCTTCACAGCGGGGGGCGGTGCATTTTGCTGGTGTCACACCTCCCCAGAGTGACAGCAGGCAAGCTCCAAAGCTGTTCAGACACTGCGTTAAGATGATGCCTGATGATCTCTAAGTACTGGTCAGCATTTATAGCTGAAGTGGCCAGAAAAGTAGAGCCCTTCCTGTGTCTGGTGCACCAAAGAGAAGCAGCTGCCAATGGCTCTGGACCCAGAACACAGCCGTCTAAGGATCCTCTATTTTGAGTACTTCTCCATTTGTGTGCGCAACAGTGGAAGCCTTTGCCTGCTCCGGCTGTGGCTGCAGGCTGTGGCTGGACACTATTTTCCTTGGAAGCTGGAGAAAGGATCTGTGTCTGGAGGCTTTCCTCCAATGGCTCTTACATGGCTTCAGACTTCTCAGAAGGCCTGAGTGGTGGTGCTTGAATTTGGCAGATAGACTCCAAGGAGAGGTGTGAGAAGGCCGAACCGGCATGTGCCTGGAAAAATCCCACACATGCACAGATACAGAAAGAGAAAAGGGAGAAAAGACCCAGACGAGAATCTGTCGTGTTCCATTTACTCTTTGCCCCGGGACTTTTTTTCCGCGGTTGGACCGCGGTGTCCTGCACTTGCAGGGACTAAAGGACTTCTTCTTTCTCTGCTGCTCTTTTGTTTCTAGGGGTTTTGGCACGGTGTGCATGGCAGTGGAGACTGCCACAGGAGAAGAGGTAAGCGTCAAGCAGCGCCACAGCTTCTGCAGTGCTGTTTTAGGACGGCATTTTATCTGTCATGTCTGCAAGGGTTTGCTTTGTTCTTGTGCAATGGAGAATGCCAGTGGTTGCTGGAGTAATGATCAAGCCCCCTAGAAGTGCCAAAGGTTTCCCAGCAGTTTTGCTCCATTCTTACCGGCACAAAATGGCTTCCTGCTTGCAAGGGGTGTGTGAATGCAAATGGGGATGATAAAGTAAGGCCCTGGGGGAAGACTGTGGGCACAGCCTGTGTTGTTAGAGCTTTGCGGTGGAGAGCTTAGACCATGTTTCTCCCAGGTTTACAAGGCAAAGGGTATCTGGCTCTTTGTCCTGGGAGGTGCCCAAGCAAGCGGTCTGATGTCCAGCCGCAAGGCGGTTTGGCCCAGCCCAGCTCCATCATCCCATAATCACTGTCTCCGTCTTCCCCTTGTGGTCCTGCGCCACAGACTTTGGTTCACGGTTTTCCATGTCGTTGTAGGTGGCCATAAAGAAAATTAGTCTCCTGGAAGAGAGCAGCAGTGAACTGTGCCTGAATGAAATCCAGGTCATGCGTGGCAATAAGAACGCCAATCTTGTGACCTTTCTAGACAGGTGAGTGGTTCTGCTGTTCTGCCATGAAAGGTCATCCATATCCTGCAAGGCAGCGGTTCAACCGCTGGCAGAGGATGGAGCTGACAGAGGATGGAGCTGTTAATTCCTGTTTCTGGACTGATCGACAGTGTCTTGGGAGGAGATTGCATTGGGGCTGCATTAATCTTTGCTGGCATACCTAGTTTGACGTGTGCTTTCAAAGAGCGGACTTGGCCCTGTCTTTCTTGAGCCAACAGCCTCAGAGTTCCTGTCCTCTCTCCACATTGTTTTGTTTGGTTTGGCATTTGATTTTTTTTCCCACGGGTCTTATGTGCTGACAAAACACTGTAGATTGAGTTCAAGCCCTGGAGAGCATAGCCAATGATTATTGACTTCCTCCTGTCTTCTTCTGAGAGAGACACAGGAAGGAGAATCCATCAGGAAGTGCACGCATTCATCTCCAGGCTGTTGTTTCCTCCCTTCAGCTACCTGGTGGACGAGGAAGTCTGGCTGGTGATGGAGTACATGGACGGAGGTTCTTTACACGATGTCATTAGGGAGATTCGTATGGCAGAAGGAGAGATAGCAGCTGTCTCTCGGGAGGTAAGGGATGGCGCTTGTGCTTCCCACGGCTTGGTCGGGATGGTCCTTCCAAATGGGTGATAAGGAGAGGAGAGATTTCACCTTCCGAGCTTCCTTTCTGCCTTTCTCTTATAACTGGCAGTAGCAAGAGCATCGGAAGTGCCTGCCAGTGTCCCTGCCCTTCTTCTAGGGTGTTTGTCTTTGCCTCTCTAAACACTTGCCTGGAGCCTGTGTGCGCTGCGTTCCTTCCCATTCCTTCCGCATTCCTTCCTAAGAGCAAAGGTGCTGCTGGCACCATGTCAAGCAAGTGGCAAAGACAAAGAGATACTCGCAGGACTCTCACAGAGCTCAGCCTGAAAGGAGAGCCTGGCAGCCAACGTGGTGTTGGCAAAAGCAGCCACTGTTGTCTGGCTGGAGAGAGTACAGCCACGGCAGCAGTGCTTCTTGAGTCTGTGTTTGCAGGGCACTGGCCAAAGGAACAATTGCCCTTTCTCTTTCAAAAGCAAACACACCCGCACTTAGAAAAGCACTGCTGTCCTCGTGTTGGAGCAGCAGGCTCTGCTGCCTTTGCCAGCAGCCTGTCTTGCCATGGCTCACCATCCCCCAGGAAGTCAGATGTGCCAATTCCCTGCTTGTGGGACGAAATCCACTTAGGCTCGTGTTGCTTTTTCCTCTCTCAGTGCCTGCAAGGCCTGGATTTCCTTCGCTCCAAGCAAGTGATCCACCGAGACGTCAAAAGCCACAACATTCTCCTGGGCTTGGACGGATCTGTCAAGTTGGGTGGGTGTTGTTGGCCAGGCTCAGCCGTGGCGGGCTGCGGTGTGGGGCTGCCTTTGGGTGACTGCCGGTTCCCTGATGCCCGTGGCAGTGCAGGCTGCCCTGCTGTGAGCGCAGAGCACAGCCACAAGGCGCAGGGAGGTGTTGCTGGGAAGAAGGGGTAGGGGGTGCCTTTGGCTTGTGTGTGATCCTTCCCAAGCAAGGCAGTTGCAGTCTAATAGCTTCAGGGGACTAAAAGCCACTGCCTGAAACTGGGGGCTTTTGCTAAGTGGCCAATTCCGTATTTCCTCGGCTGCAGGCCTGAGGAATGGCAGCAGGGCCCCTTTGCAGCTGGGATTCCACACTGCCTTCTTGGACATTGGTACCGTGGGGAATTCTTTTGTTGGCTTCCCTAATTCACGCTGGCTTGATCAGAATGTTTTTTTTCTCCTCAGCTGACTTTGGCCTTTCTGCTCAGCTCACCGCTGAGCAGAGCAAACGGAGATCGGCTGTTGGGACAACTTACTGGATGGCGCCAGAAATTTTCAGCAGGAAGCCCTATGGCCCCAAAGTGGACATCTGGTCCTTTGGCATTGTGGGGATGGAGATGGTGGAAGGAGCGCCTCCTTACCTGATGATGACCTCCCGCACGGTACGCTGCAACTACTCTCAGATACTGCTGTCACTCTGACAAAATCTGCTCCCATTCTTCTGCTTGGGAAGCTTGCTAGCAGCTGAAAATGACGGGTTCCAGGCTGCATAGTCTCTCGTGCTTCTTGTCCAGATTATCCCCTTGGCATTTGATCACGAACTGCACCAAAACCTCACGATGCCTTTTGCTTGATGGAAGCTTTGCCTAAGGGAGCAGTGAGCAGTGCTGAGCTGCATTTGATGGAATAATCCTTGGAAATAGTAGAGTTAGATAAAAGTCTGTCTTCCGCATCGCCTGTAGAGCTGGTGTCAGTGCTCAGAGAAGCAAAGGGTGCTTTTGCTGATGGAGTTGCTCCTAATTCCCTCAGCCAATGAAATCAGGGGCCAAGGCAAGAGCCTTTGCATATTGGACTGGCTATGGCTGCCTCGGGCTTTGGGTTCTTTTAGTAGGGGCAGGAAAGGTATCTGCCACCCTCGGGCAGGGAGTAAAGAGCCACTGGAGAGCGGAGCTTGTCCGGTGGGGTCTGTGTGAGCAGTTTGGGGTGTGAAAGAGGCAGGTAGAGCGTGGCATTTCCTTCTGCTCTAGGTTCAACAGCTGATAAGCACCAGGGGCAGCCCGAAGCTGCAGAACCCCAGGCAACAGTCCGCTTGGTTGCGAGACTTTCTGCACTGCTGCCTGGAGACGGACGAGGACAGGCGCTGGTCTGCCCAGGAACTTCTGCAGGTAAAAGGCAAAGCGGCTGCCGGATGCGCCAGCCACCCACTGCCAGGGGCTCCTCATCTGCTCAAGTCCAAGGCCTCGGATGGGCCCCGCTCCTAAGAATCTCCAGTCTGGGGGGCTTTTCAAAGGAAAAGAGAGGAGAATCCTGGCCTAGGATGGGTTGGAAGGAGCCTTTCAAGGTCACCTAGACCAAATCTCCTTCAGCTGAAGACATCTGAATTAATGGATTTGTGGGATTGGGAGCCATGTTGGCCCCATGTAGCAAGGTCCTGGATGTGGAGACAGAGGTGCACAGAATGCCCTCCTTTCTGTATCTTTCTTGTTGCCAGAGAAAGCCTGTTTCAGCCTGGGAGGTAAGTAGAAATTAATTTCTTCTTTTTCTCTTTGGGCAGCATCCGTTTGTAACCTCCGCCGAGCCGACCTCCAGCCTGACGCCTCTGATCGTGGCAACGCAGCAGTTTATGGCCGAGAGGAGATACTAGCCCTGGAAGAGGCCATAGTTGTTTATTCTAGTTCCTAGTTCCTAGTTTCTAGCTCGTAGTTTGTAGTTTGTTTAGACTGATAGTGGAAATAAATAGGATAATAAATAAAACCTTCACTGTGTTGGAAGCTTCCCTTTGTTCTCACCCTGACATTAAGGTCTAAATTTGCTTCGGAATGGTCAGGTGTTTCTTAAATGTGGGAAGAGCCATAGATGGGGTTTGTGGCATGGATTGGAAGCGGGCAGAAGTCTTGTGGCTTTGTTGCCGCCAGGCACAACCTGTTGTGGAGAGACAGGCTTGCAGCTGTGACTAGAGGAGCAGAGTGGGGCAAAACGGAGCAGAGCAGTGGTGTCACTGCTGGGGTTGCTGCTGTGGCTGTGGTTGTGCTGCAGCTCTTGGGAAAGGTTGGGAGTGTCTGTGTTGCTGTGGGCAGAGGGGGAGGGAGCCTGGCTTCTCCACAGGCTCAGGCACAGGTGAGTGTCCAGTGGGAAGGCGAGTTCTGCCACGGGAACTAAGGCCTACATGAGGGAGTGAAAACTGGTGCAGTTTGGATCTGCGTGAGCCAGTGTGGAGGCCTGTGGGCCTGCTAGGGGACTTCTTGGGTCTATGCTCTGGAAGAACGTCCCCTAGACTTTAACCTTTCCCATGGACTCCTGTTTTTTGTCTCAATGTACGTTTGATACCTTATTAGTGATATCCAGTGATCATATAGGGATTATTGAAAATCATTTACTTTGCGATGTTTGGTGGTAATTGAGGGTATATTTGACGATCACTTACATTTAAATTTTAGTTGCACAATATTTAACCGATTTCCTTTCCCAGTTCTCGTATTCCATCCCCCGCTTCCCTGAACCCACTATCCCTGAGAAGGACAGGACTGGAGATGGAACCTGCTCAAGAGCACAGGCCAGCCACCAGCCATCTGCCATCTCCCCTCCTTTTCTGTGCCCTTGCCAGGACGGTAGCGGCCATGCCTCCCCGGATTCTACCCTAACCCACTTTGCGACAGCCCCCAACCCTGCTCCCGCTTTCCTATTGTATTAGCAGTCCCCGATTTTTGTTGTAATTCATGTTTCAGAGATTACGGACGTAGGCGACCCCCAGAAGCCAGCCGACCCAGTTATTTTATTTATTTAGGCAGGAGAGCCGGCAGCCTCCATACAGCCGGAGGAAGGGCTCTGTTGCCCCCACAGGAGACCCGTGCCCAGCCCCGCCGTAAGGTCCCCCACAGGCTAGTCCCCCACAAAACCTCTCCTTTTGATTTGTGTGGTTGGTCAAGGGCACCAGGGGAGGGTGCCACCACAAGTCCTTTTGATTTTCTGTTCTCTTTTGTTTTGTGGTTAAGTGAGGGGGAATGAAGTGACGGAGAGCTGCCTGGGACTCGGGCCCTCAGAAGTGAGGGGAAATGAAAATTGGATTTACTTATTGTTTAGTTATGCTCCGCAATATCAACCCGCCTGTTTCTTTAATTCTCAAGTTTAGTTAATGTCTATCAAGTATTGTGTTGTTTTTAGTTAGAACAAGGTTATTATTTTTACTACGATTGTTAGACCTTTCATTTTAAATAAAACCAAAAGGGGGCAGTTGTGGGAGCTTGTGCTGGAGGGGATGGGCCATGCAGTGGCCACACATCAGACAATCAACGACCAACACGAAGACTCGGGAGAAGAGAAGCCACAACGGATGACACCCAGAGAACTTATGGTGAGCATATCATGAAGAGTAAAGGACTCTGGGACTGACTGGGAGTGGCCATGCAGATCAACAGCCGGTGATTGGCCAGAAGGCTTCTGGAACTTGCCATGAAAGACTATATAGATGTATGTATATCTCTATCTCTGTCTCTATCTCTATCTCTATCTCTACTTATAGCTGAATCTATAGCTATAGCTATCGCTATAGCTATCTATATCTATGTAATCTATATCTCTATCTCTATATCTCTATCACTATCTCTATCTCTATCTCTATCTCTATCTCTATCTCTATATCTATATCTATATCTATATCTATATCTATATCTATATCTATATCTGTCTACCTGTGTTGACCTCACTTTGGCATCTTCTGAAGCAGCCTCTTTATGTTTTGTTTTGCACCCTTGTTTGTGCCCTTTTATTTATGAAATATCTTCAGTTTTGGCACTTCAGTTGTACCCGTCTCTTCTCTGTTGCTCTGCCATGGAGCACACCACAGTTATGCTGCCGAGACCGGAGAGTTTCCCCTCGCGCCCCACGGATGCCCGGGGTGTTGTTGCTGATTCTTCTCTGGCCGCCCCACTGCTAGCTGGGTCGTGTGGGGCAGAGAAGGGAACCGGCACCCAAAGAGGGATCATTTCAGTGCCTTTCAGAAAATGACAGCAGAGCAACCTTTCTCAATAAAGCCATCTGAAATGACTTCATTGTCCTAGTAGTCTGGATTGTCTCAGGGCTGGGGATCAAAGATATAACAAAACTCAAGAGGCTCCAACCTCCCCAGCATCTCATTTCAGTCAAGGCTGCCAACCAAATACCTTCCTGACTTTACCTAACGCTTCAGTGGTTCTCAAACCCAAACTCTTTCTTTCTTCTTGTCTTCCGTCAGCTTAACCACTTATGCCTTCTTGGTCTACAGCTGGAGAGAGTTTTCCAGCTGCCACCTCTGCTCCTCTGTCAGCCCCTTTTCCTCCTACTTCCAGGAAGCCCCCTTCCTTCCTTCCAGGGGCCACCCACAGTTCCACATGCCTTTCTTGTGCACAATCATGCTCTACACACCACCTACCATTATTACACCTACTTGCCTTGGTGGAGTAATTTTGTGCTTTGCTCTCAGGAGACAGGAAGAGGTCTAAAAATTTGCCTAAGATAAATGTAGGGAGGAATTGTCTCTCCCCACTGTGGCAACCAAAGAGAAGATACAAAACTTTTAAAATATTGCTTGCAACAAATGTATCTAAAACCTATGCACGTAAATGTCTTAAAAGGTAGCAAGATAAAAACATGTAAACACTCAATGCGGTGAAGAAGAGCAATTCTTCAGTCCTGTCACCACTTCATCTTTCCGTGAAACACCTCTAGGAGGAGAAAACTCAGTCCCATTTGAACCTGCTTCAGACCGAGGAACTATCCCCTTGGTATTCTTTTGTCTTCTCTGCCACAGAAAGTTTTGGTGATCCTTTCATTAAACCAACAAAAAAAGCCTGTAAAAAGAAACTGAGAAGACATCAAGAAAGCAACAATCGCCAATAAGCCTTATTTGGCAAAAGTTATCTTATTTAAATTATCCACTGCCGTAACAATACTGATGAGGATTCTTAGCACCATGTAGGCAAACCAAAGTTAGAGTAGCCAACCATCCTTTTGAGACCTTTTCAGTTTTAGGTAACATGGGCTTTTGGTCGGATCTACACGTTCTGTTCCATTCTATTTTGCAAATTTAGACTGCAGTCCATAAGCCAAAATTTCTTTTCCACGGGTCAGGTAGTATTTGTTCTAGGTGTGTGATGTTAGAGTGGTCCTCAGGGAAAAGGACATGGCTCTCTTTTCTTTCTTGTTCTCTTACCCCTCTGGCACTCAAAGCCATACTTGCTATTATAGACACTAGGTACAAGCTCCTGCTAGCATGGTTAACTAATTCAGGAGCAAACAGCCATGCTGCCATACTAGGGACATTGCTCTGGAAATGGGCAGAAAGATAAACCATGGAATGCTTTTCACTTCAGAAATGTTCCATTGCAGCTTTATCTGCAGCGGAGTTCCATTTACTGTACTGTCCAGTACAATTCCGTGCCTCCAGAGCTAACGTTAAGCACATAATTTGGGAGTCTCGAGCTGTAAATCTCACAGCCCTGGCATCAAAAGTCCTTTCGCTTCTGGTGAAGCGGCTCTGTATTCCAGGTCTGGACATACACCCAGTCTCCTGCCTGGTGAGGATATACTTGAACATTCAGGGTTATTAGTGAGACCAAAACAACCAACTTGCATGAGGAGAAAAGCATTTTCTCCTAAGGATTCTCCTACAGAGTCTCTAGTGGCAGCATTTCGGCCTCCAGCCTCTGGTGGCAGACAAGGCTCAATACCCACTGCTGCCAGAAGGAGACGCTGCAGGAGCAGTCTGCAAAGCTTCTTTAAGAATACAAGGAAACGGACTCTCCATTTAGTCCCCATTTTATTTCCAGAAAGCCTCTTAGGATGGCTGAATTCACCACCCTCTCGCAACCCAATTTTGGAGGTGGTCCCGAGATTTTGTTTTCTTAATCTTGATCCTTAAATTTTGAACTAAATTACAATAACCCAGAAGAAGGGAAACGGGACATCAGCTGTTTCTCATGCATTGCTTGGGGCTTCTCCCCCGCTCCAAGGGGTCCAAACTCTTCACGCAACAGATTGTTCCCCAGGCAAAAGACCAGGGCTTTTCACCATGCGCTTCTTTCCCAAAAGGATTTATTTCATTCCCCCCCGCCCCCCGCCCCCATTAGCAAAATTCTCAAAACATTCTCCATTTCTCTTTCTTTGGGATCATTGCTAATTTTCCCGTGTAATTCAACCACTTCTGTTGCAGAGGGAGGTACCACTACCCTACACTGCCTCCTGATAAGCAAATTGCTTCTTTATCAGCGGGCAGGGCTTGGGATGAGAAGGAGGGAAGAAGATTGGCTTTGCTGAGTCGAACCTCGCCTCCAGAGAGCGGAGGAAGGTGACATCATCTTCGGGGCACCCCCCTCTGTATGTTTTAGGGGCGGGCGGAGTTTAGGCTGAAGGGCAGCGTTTGACTCGGAGGCATTAAACCCCTCGCAAGGGCTGCGGGGGTAACCTTGCAGTCAGGGAGGCCTGGCTGTTCCTCGAGTCTAGAAAACGCTGGTTCCAGGCCTTCCCCAGCCGTGTTCAGTTGCAAGTCTAAAGCTCTTTGGCTTTGGACCAGCGCGTTTAACTGGCTTCTCAGGTTTTGGGGGCTGGCTTCATCCCTGCATTCACTTCCTGCTCCGGCGGCCTGAGGCTGGCTAAGGCTCTAAGGCAATTTGCAACTGATTCAGCTCCTTTTCTAGCTGTTGGCAACTTACAGCTCTCTGAGTCAAATCTCCATGCATATGGATACCAGGCATGGTCCTTTCCTGGGATTTTAAATTTTTCTTCTACCAAAATTCATGTTTTCTCCACAAGTAACTGCGGATGGTGCTGGCTTTTCTCAGTCTCCATCTCTCTTTAGGGCTGGACAAGCTTTATATATAAGCTTTTAGCAGGTCTGCCAGTGGAGAGCAGTTGAGATCAGCTTCTGCGTGGGATTCTATTACTTTTCTGCCAGAAAATAGCAGCTTTGACTGCAAATTTATTTCTCCTTTATTATGTCATGAGCAGTTACTGCTGTATAAAATGGCCATGTCACCTCAAGAACAGCCTGCTCATTGTGCCAGTTAAAATGTAAGGCCCCAAAAACGTTGCTCTATGGGACACTTTAAAAGGACTTAAACTTGTTCACGTACTCGGACGTAGAAAAGCAGGAGAAATACTGACAAGACGTTCTCAAGAGGTCGGAACGACAAAAATAATCTTCACTGGCAACTTCTGAAAATCAGAGAACTTTGGCAAAAAATTTAGAGCGGGATTCAATCCACATGAAACATTCCATCAAGCATTAACTTAGCCCATTCAACTTCACAAACTCCAAGCCTGTTAGATTTTAAGTTACTCAAAAATCTGAGAGGATGGAATTGGAAGAATAAAGGGGAAGAGAGAAGGAGAGAAAATACCTAGAAAAGAACCAACATAGCTACCAATCCTGGTTCCAGTGGTGTTCAGCTGATAGAATTCCAAGAGGAGGTAGGGCCAAGACATGTGGTTGCCATGTCTCGGGAGTTAAACACCCTTTGGCTTTCCTGGGGCCTTCCCCAACATGGGGCTCCCACTCACCCGGCCTTTTAGGAGCTGAGTTAGGGGTTCCAGACACAGGTGTGGAGCGTTGCCTCTGCTGTGCCAGGGATCAGCGGCCACTGCTGGGCTGGGATACAGGCCTGGCAGTGTGGGGTGGGCAGAGTAGGGCATCACCTCACCAGAGCAAGGCTTGGTCTGCCCCTTTCCCCGCATACAAGCACCTGAAATGTTTTGAGCCAGCAATCTCTAGCCTCTCACCACAAGGTTTCCGGGTTCCTGTGCTTCTTGGCTGTCAAGACTCCAAAGATTTGTGGCTGGATATTAAGAAACCTGCACTTTTATTATCTTTATCCAAAAGAGGCAGCATGAGGCTTGTTTGTTCTTTCTAAGACCTTCCCTCCTTTCTGTGTCCTCATCCTGAGATAGTCCTTGTAACGCCTCTCCTCTCTCCCCTTCTCCACGACAATGGAGGGGAACAACGGAAAAACCAATCTATGAGAGGCAAAAAATGTTAGAGTTACAATGTAGTAAGGAAAAAAAAAAAAAAAAAAAGCAGTATACAACAAGAAGAAGAAAATTGTGCAAAAGAGGTAATGGCTTAAGCGACAAAGGTGAAGTGTCACATGGGGCGCCTGGAACAAAGACAAGATGGCGAGGGCTTACAGAATGATTCTGATGGTAGATGGGGGCTGCTGGTGCTGCCTGGAGCAGCTGTGGACCTGCAGTGGCAGTTTCCTGCTCCCTCTCTGCAGCAGTGATGGTGGCAGCGGCGATGGTGACGGGTGTCTCTCCCTGCAGAGCTCTGTTTGGTACTGCCGCTACCATCAGTCCGCCATGCTGGGCGTGTGCATGGGAATCAGCTCTGCCGCTTCACTGCCTCTTCCTCCCACCCTGCTGGGCTCCGTTTGGCTTGGCTGGGCTCCCTTTTGGCTTGGCTGAACTCACTTGGTATCAGTGTCACCACTCTGGGTTGCCTTGTTCTGCTGGAGTGGAAATACAGTCCCAGATGCCACCCTGGCCCTGATGGTTTCAGCCATGTGTCAGAGCTGTCACTTCTGTGCCACCCATCTCAGCCCCGTGTCCTAAGAAATGCTGTGGAAGGACAAAACTGGGGGGGCTGGGGCTGGGGGGGGAAACGGTGGTGGTGCTTTGGTGCCAAGGCCTCTGTGCTAGAGGGAGCCAGACAGAAGGATCCCCCTTGCATTTCCGGTCATGGCATTTCCCTGCTGAAATCCTACTATGGCTATGATGTACAATGTTTGGAAGAAATAGTGCTGAAAGATCCATGACCTCGTCTCTGTAGCTAGGAGAAAGCTCTAAATGCAATTAAAGCAGTGCTTCTCCTTGTTTGCTGCTTTCAAGAGCTGAGGAAGGTCCAGGTGGAACATTATTGGCCAGAAGCATTGGTGGCCAAAGACCACTAGCGTGGTTCCTCACCTCCTGGTCCCTTCTCAGTGCTCAGCTTCTCGGTGTGGGCTACAGGGGCTTAGTGTGTTCTTGGAGTTACTCTTAGATGCCTTGAGCAGCAGGTTCTGGACTAGGAGGGCTTTTTGTGTTGCTTTGTAGCAGAGGAGAGCTTTGCAGGCTTTTTTTGGCCTGAGCTGTAGAGAAGGCCTGGTTCTATGCATGAATTCACAAACCAGCCTAGGGTGGCTGCTATTGTGATGTCAGCGGCCGCATCCCAGCGTTGTCAAGGCAAAGTTGCTGTGCCGAGGCCCGGAAGGGCTCAGTGCGCAGAGCAGCTCTGTGGCACGCTCGCTGCAGGCGGAACCTGCTGATCGCCGAGGTCTCTGCCAGCAGGACTCTTGAGTATTTTTGTTTCTTCCCCACAGGCGTTGTCTGGTGCAGACTTGAGCAGCACTGCTCGAGCCATGGAGAGGGTGTGTGCTGCAGTTTGCACGGCTTTCTCCTTGGCTTATTCTGGGTACTTTTTCACCCACCTGGCACGTAAGTGGACTGTTTTGTTCAGTGCGGCATATGGAAACCAAAATGCCACCAAGAGGCCTTTAGTTGGGTAAAGCTGCTGTCAACAGCTGCAGCTAAGAAGGGGGTGTCTCTAGCCAGTGGGGCGTGGGGCAGCATTTGTAATGTAGCCTGCAGGGGTTCCGCTCCTCCCGTGGCATAGCCTGTGGCAATGGAGTCTGGAATCTCCCCAGTTTGCTGGCTCAAGCAAGACAACTTCCAAGATAGGAAGACTGGGAGAGCTTGACAGGAGTCCTTGTGAAAGCTGTGCGCTGCTCTCCAGGACTGAGGGAAAGTCCCTCAGTTCAAGTCTTCTTGTCTGCATTCCCTCATCCCAGGACGTGCCTGTGGAACTTGACACTTCCTGCGTGCTAGAAGAGCCATTTGTTCTGTGATGAAACCACAGACTCAGCTTGGAAAAGGCCTCTGAGATAGACATTTCAGAGGAGTTCTTGTGTGCTGCTGAAGCCAGGAGCTGTTCCTGTGCTGTGTCACCACAGAACTGCCACCATGGTTAAGGGGGACTTGGGCGAAGCTATTTTGGGGAAAGGCTTTCAGTAAGCCCATGGCAATTGCTGCATGCAATCTCTTCAGAAAACTGAAGTACAGGAAAGAGAGGAGCTGTAGCTCCTGCTGGATGGGGTGGGGCAGAAGCTGTAATGCCTAGTACAGAACCACTCGGACTTTCTCAGTCTCAAGTTTCTATGGGTTGAGTGGCCAAAGAGGACAGAAGGTAGACACGAGCCAGTGGTTTGTGCTGTTGTCTTGCTTGCTGTGTGACACAAGGCTTGCTGCTGGAGTGACGTAGTGAAAACAGAATGATCTGTCTTTGGGTTGGAGACTTTCTGGTAGGCTTGCCCAGCACAGGCAGTTTTCTTACAGCATCTGGTTCTTTTTCCCTTGTGTGTTGCAGGTCACGTCACCCGTGCCTGGAGAGAATCCGGTCCTTGGGTGAGTGGGAAAGGAGCCTTTGGCGTTGGTAGCATTTGACAATTGTGGAGCAAGCTGTGAGCTGGGCCTGTTGCAGTCCAGCGCCAGCCTGCTTGGATGAATGGAAGTACAGTGCAGGCTCTTCGCAGAAGCAGCCGCAGCAGCAGCAGCAGTAGCAGCTGCAGGAGGAGTTGGATCCCGGGCTGTTTCCTCCAGTTCCTTTTCAGAGCTTTTAAGCAGCTGAAAGTGGGGTTGCTTGGTGCTTTAAGCCATGATGGAATTTCTCCTGTAGAAGAGAGTGCAGTCCCATCGAATTGGCCCATTCTACTTGAGTTTGAACAACTTAGAATGCCATTTCTGTGCAGATGATTTCTCCTTAGTGCATCTGGCTCTAGAGCTGAATATAAAGAAGGTTACCAGTCCCTCACACTGCTGTCTGTCTGCAGAGCCCAAAACCAACCTCTGAGCCTCCTCTGGCTGCACGTCTTCCTGAAGAAGAGGCCGAAGGGGAGGAAGATTCCCACCAAAGTGCACCTGCTGCCACTGCAGGGCCTGAGCATCCAGCATCAGTAAGTGGCACCTCTGGGTAGTCCTGTGGCTGGAACAAAGCATAGCTGCAAGTTTCTGGTCAGACAGCACCTCCCGTGCCTGGCTGAAGATGCTGAGGGCTGGAATCCTTCCAGCTCTTCCAGAGCACTTCCCCCAGCCTGTGAGGCCTGGAAAAGGGGTGTGGAACTTGGACGCTTAGGCATCGCTTTCCTACTGTTCTGACAGGGGCTGTGAATTTGTCTTAGCCAGAGACAAGAGGTAGCATTAGGATGTCTTGGGATGCTCCTGGGGTACAAGTGAAGCCCTTTGTGCCCAGTGGCTGTGCAGGCTCCTTGTCCCCAGTGAAGAGAGCAGTGCAAAGATGCAGTTCACAGCCTTGCAGGATATGAGGAGACACTGTCCCCAGGAGGGACCAGGCCCTCCCCACAGAACAGCTAAAGTCAGTCAGTAGCTAAAGGAACAGCTGAGTTGCAGCGGGGCCTGTAGCTGAATATACCGAAGGTTCTGAATGACAGGTTCTTTCCTGACCCTCATGCTGCTGTCTGCCCACAGAGCACAGGGGCAGCGTCAGCACCTGCTCTGGCTGCCTCTGCACCCGAGGAAGAGGCTGAAGAGGAGGAATCCGCTGCCAATGAACCTGCCCCTGCTGTCAGCCTGCGGCCTGAGCAGCCCACGTCAGTAAGTGCCTGTTTTGGCTAGCAGTGTCTTTGGTGTCATTTTGTCCATCATGTAAAAGCAGCCTTTGGATTTTGCGCCTTGAGCTGGAGAAGTGGGCTGCGAAAGCTGAGAGGGGAAGAGCCCTGGGTGTGGCCAGCAGCGTCTTCCTAGGAGCTTGCATTTGAAATGGGATCGGAGGGGCACCTCCGACGTGCAGGCATGTTTGTGACCCAAATGAATTTCTTGTCCCAGAGCTCCACCTCCTGTGTCCTGGTACCTGCACGAGCTGCAGCTGAAGGCCCTGAAGAAGCCTCCAGTCCCCAAGCTGGAAACTCAAGCCTGAGCAGCTCGTGCACCTGGAGCA
The DNA here is from genome assembly GCF_031753505.1 of Anomalospiza imberbis. Lineage (NCBI taxonomy): Eukaryota > Metazoa > Chordata > Aves > Passeriformes > Viduidae > Anomalospiza > Anomalospiza imberbis. The sequence goes on along the minus strand of NW_027099832.1, from coordinate 112,866 downwards.
CGACTAGTTCCTCTGGCAGCAGCTGGAGCACGACTGGTTCCTCTGGCAGCAGAGAGCAGCTGGGAGAGAGGACAGAGGACAAGTGCCTGGCCATGCTGAGTATGTGCTTTGTGATCCTTGTCCGCCGGAGCAGTGCCTTGTGTGTGCGCGTGTCAGCAAGAGCTGTCCCACCTCCTGTTCCTCCTCAGCTGAGTGCCAGGTCCTGTGGCCTCCACACAGGACCTGCTGTTGTGCTTTGAGGTGGTGAGGGGTCCCTGGGGTGTTGCTCCTGCCTCTGAGGGCAGCTGGGCCTGGTTTGGCTTTGCCTGAGCTTCCCTCTATGCCAAAAAGAAAACAGAGGTTGTTTCTGGCTGAGCAGGAGGCTGCGACCTAGCGAATGAGTAGGCCTCAAGGAGCTCCTGTGGGGCCCAGCTCCTGTGGGGCACGGCCAAGGTCATCTTCAGAACTTAGCCTGGCCTAAAGGCTGAGGGACCTCATTCCTGAGGCCCATCACAGTAGGGTATAACATAAGCTGCTGCTCTTGAAAGGCAGAGGGGCATTGTTTAGGCAAAGTCCTGCTTAAAGCTGGAGATCTCGGCTCTGCTGGAAGCACTTTGCAATATTCTTCCTGTTCTGGAAAGGGCAGCTGTTGATAAGAATTGATTCCAGAACCCAAGATGCCTTGGATGTTTGCAAGGATGAAAGCTTTTGTTGAATGTCACAGAGTGTTCATGGCCAAGAACAGAAAGGTTTTGTTTTTCCTGCTGCCCTTAATGTTTGTAGACAACAATCACTTCTCCTGGTTGCAGTTTTCTGATCCCTGTCTCCTCTGACTGTTTCTCGATGTGCTTAGATTTTAGTGTAGACTTCTAGTTTTGGGCAGGCCATCTGTGCTGCAGGGCTGCTTGTCTTGCTGCTGTTGTTTTTGAGGTGGTGGTGGTGGTGGTGGTGGTGGTGGTTGTGGTGGTGGTGGTGTTTCCCAGCTGACTGAGTTGAAAGGGCAGAGTGTCCCAGACAGTGGGGCTGCCTTTCTGATCTGCTGCAGGGTGGGACCTCTTCTGAAGTGAACATCTTTCCTTGGGATTTTTACAGAGATGCTGGTGAGCGAGGGAGATCCTGAGGCTAAGTACACAGAACTGGAAACGATTGGCAAAGGGTGAGTGCAGCCACAGCTCCTTCTTCACAGCGGGGGGCGGTGCATTTTCCTGGTGTCACACCTTCCCAGAGTGACAGCAGGCAAGCTCCAAAGCTGTTCAGACACTGCGTTAAGATGATGCCTGATGATCTCTAAGTACTGGTCAGCATTTATAGCTGAAGTGGCCAGAAAAGTAGAGCCCTTCCTGTGTCTGGTGCACCAAAGAGAAGCAGCTGCCAATGGCTCTGGACCCAGAACACAGCCGTCTAAGGATCCTCTATTTTGAGTACTTCTCCATTTGTGTGCGCAACAGTGGAAGCCTTTGCCTGCTCCAGCTGTGGCTGCAGGCTGTGGCTGGACACTATTTTCCTTGGAAGCTGGAGAAAGGATCTGTGTCTGGAGGCTTTCCTCCAATGGCTCTTACATGGCTTCAGACTTCTCAGAAGGCCTCAGTGGTGGTGCTTGAATTTGGCAGATAGACTCCAAGGAGAGGTGTGAGAAGGCCGAACCGGCATGTGCCTGGAAAAATCCCACACATGCACAGATACAGAAAGAGAAAAGGGAGAAAAGACCCAGACGAGAATCTGTCGTGTTCCATTTACTCTTTGCCCCGGGACTTTTTTTCCGCGGTTGGACCGCGGTGTCCTGCACTTGCAGGGACTAAAGGACTTCTTCTTTCTCTGCTGCTCTTTTGTTTCTAGGGGTTTTGGCACGGTGTGCATGGCAGTGGAGACTGCCACAGGAGAAGAGGTAAGCGTCAAGCAGCGCCACAGCTTCTGCAGTGCTGTTTTAGGACGGCATTTTATCTGTCATGTCTGCAAGGGTTTGCTTTGTTCTTGTGCAATGGAGAATGCCAGTGGTTGCTGGAGTAATGATCAAGCCCCCTAGAAGTGCCAAAGGTTTCCCAGCAGTTTTGCTCCATTCTTACCGGCACAAAATGGCTTCCTGCTTGCAAGGGGTGTGTGAATGAAAATGGGGATGATAAAGTAAGGCCCTGGGGGAAGACTGTGGGCACAGCCTGTGTTGTTAGAGCTTTGCGGTGGAGAGCTTAGACCATGTTTCTCCCAGGTTTACAAGGCAAAGGGTATCTGGCTCTTTGTCCTGGGAGGTGCCCAAGCAAGCGGTCTGATGTCCAGCCACAAGGCGGTTTGGCCCAGCCCAGCTCCATCCTCCCATAATCACTGTCTCCGTCTTCCCCTTGTGGTCCTGCGCCACAGACTTTGGTTCACGGTTTTCCATGTCGTTGTAGGTGGCCATAAAGAAAATTAGTCTCCTGGAAGAGAGCAGCAGTGAACTGTGCCTGAATGAAATCCAGGTCATGCGTGGCAATAAGAACGCCAATCTTGTGACCTTTCTAGACAGGTGAGTGGTTCTGCTGTTCTGCCATGAAAGGTCATCCACATCCTGCAAGGCAGCGGTTCAACCGCTGGCAGAGGATGGAGCTGACAGAGGATGGAGCTGTTAATTCCTGTTTCTGGACTGATCGACAGTGTCTTGGGAGGAGATTGCATTGGGGCTGCATTAATCTTTGCTGGCATACCTAGTTTGACGTGTGCTTTCAAAGAGCGGACTTGGCCCTGTCTTTCTTGAGCCAACAGCCTCAAAGTTCCTGTCCTCTCTCCACATTGTTTTGTTTGGTTTGGCATTTGATTTTTTTTCCCACGGGTCTTATGTGCTGACAAAACACTGTAGATTGAGTTCAAGCCCTGGAGAGCATAGTGAATGATTATTGACTTCCTCCTGTCTTCTTCTGAGAGAGACACAGGAAGGAGAATCCATCAGGAAGTGCACGCATTCATCTCCAGGCTGTTGTTTCCTCCCTTCAGCTACCTGGTGGACGAGGAAGTCTGGCTGGTGATGGAGTACATGGACGGAGGTTCTTTACACGATGTCATTAGGGAGATTCGTATGGCAGAAGGAGAGATAGCAGCTGTCTCTCGGGAGGTAAGGGATGGCGCTTGTGCTTCCCACGGCTTGGTCGGGATGGTCCTTCCAAATGGGTGATAAGGAGAGGAGAGATTTCACCTTCCGAGCTTCCTTTCTGCCTTTCTCTTATAACTGGCAGTAGCAAGAGCATCGGAAGTGCCTGCCAGTGTCCCTGCCCTTCTTCTAGGGTGTTTGTCTTTGCCTCTCTAAACACTTGCCTGGAGCCTGTGTGCGCTGCGTTCCTTCCCATTCCTTCCGCATTCCTTCCTAAGAGCAAAGGTGCTGCTGGCACCATGTCAAGCAAGTGGCAAAGACAAAGAGATACTCGCAGGACTCTCACAGAGCTCAGCCTGAAAGGAGAGCCTGGCAGCCAACGTGGTGTTGGCAAAAGCAGCCACTGTTGTCTGGCTGGAGAGAGTACAGCCACGGCAGCAGTGCTTCTTGAGTCTGTGTTTGCAGGGCACTGGCCAAAGGAACAATTGCCCTTTCTCTTTCAAAAGCAAACACACCCGCACTTAGAAAAGCACTGCTGTCCTCGTGTTGGAGCAGCAGGCTCTGCTGCCTTTGCCAGCAGCCTGTCTTGCCATGGCTCACCATCCCCCAGGAAGTCAGATGTGCCAATTCCCTGCTTGTGGGACGAAATCCACTTAGGCTCGTGTTGCTTTTTCCTCTCTCAGTGCCTGCAAGGCCTGGATTTCCTTCACTCCAAGCAAGTGATCCACCGAGACGTCAAAAGCCACAACATTCTCCTGGGCTTGGACGGATCTGTCAAGTTGGGTGGGTGTTGTTGGCCAGGCTCAGCCGTGGCGGGCTGCGGTGTGGGGCTGCCTTTGGGTGACTGCCGGTTCCCTGATGCCCGTGGCAGTGCAGGCTGCCCTGCTGTGAGCGCAGAGCACAGCCACAAGGCGCAGGGAGGTGTTGCTGGGAAGAAGGGGTAGGGGGTGCCTTTGGCTTGTGTGTGATCCTTCCCAAGCAAGGCAGTTGCAGTCTAATAGCTTCAGGGGACTAAAAGCCACTGCCTGAAACTGGGGGCTTTTGCTAAGTGGCCAATTCCGTATTTCCTCGGCTGCAGGCCTGAGGAATGGCAGCAGGGCCCCTTTGCAGCTGGGATTCCACACTGCCTTCTTGGACATTGGTACCGTGGGGAATTCTTTTGTTGGCTTCCCTAATTCACGCTGGCTTGATCAGAGTGGTTTTTTTCTCCTCAGCTGACTTTGGCCTTTCTGCTCAGCTAACCGCTGAGCAGAGCAAACGGAGATCGGCTGTTGGGACAACTTACTGGATGGCGCCAGAAATTTTCAGCAGGAAGCCCTATGGCCCCAAAGTGGACATCTGGTCCTTTGGCATTGTGGGGATGGAGATGGTGGAAGGAGCGCCTCCTTACCTGATGATGACCTCCCGCACGGTACGCTGCAACTACTCTCAGATACTGCTGTCACTCGGACAAAATCTGCTCCCATTCTTCTGCTTGGGAAGCTTGCTAGCAGCTGAAAATGACGGGTTCCAGGCTGCATAGTCTCTCGTGCTTCTTGTCCAGATTATCCCCTTGGCATTTGATCACGAACTGCACCAAAACCTCACGATGCCTTTTGCTTGATGGAAGCTTTGCCTAAGGGAGCAGTGAGCAGTGCTGAGCTGCATTTGATGGAATAATCCTTGGAAATAGTAGAGTTAGATAAAAGTCTGTCTTCCGCATCGCCTGTAGAGCTGGTGTCAGTGCTCAGAGAAGCAAAGGGTGCTTTTGCTGATGGAGTTGCTCCTAATTCCATCAGCCAATGAAATCAGGGGCCAAGGCAAGAGCCTTTGCATATTGGACTGGCTATGGCTGCCTCGGGCTTTGGGTTCTTTTAGTAGGGGCAGGAAAGGTATCTGCCACCCTCGGGCAGGGAGTAAAGAGCCACTGGAGAGCGGAGCTTGTCCGGTGGGGTCTGTGTGAGCAGTTTGGGGTGTGAAAGAGGCAGGTAGAGCGTGGCATTTCCTTCTGCTCTAGGTTCAACAGCTGATAAGCACCAGGGGCAGCCCGAAGCTGCAGAACCCCAGGCAACAGTCCGCTTGGTTGCGAGACTTTCTGCACTGCTGCCTGGAGACGGACGAGGACAGGCGCTGGTCTGCCCAGGAACTTCTGCAGGTAAAAGGCAAAGCGGCTGCCGGATGCGCCAGCCACCCACTGCCAGGGGCTCCTCATCTGCTCAAGTCCAAGGCCTCGGATGGGCCCCGCTCCTAAGAATCTCCAGTCTGGGGGGCTTTTCAAAGGAAAAGAGAGGAGAATCCTGGCCTAGGATGGGTTGGAAGGAGCCTTTCAAGGTCACCTAGACCAAATCTCCTTAAGCTGAAGACATCTGAATTAATGGATTTGTGGGATTGGGAGCCATGTTGGCCCCATGTAGCAAGGTCCTGGATGTGGAGACAGAGGTGCACAGAATGCCCTCCTTTCTGTATCTTTCTTGTTGCCAGAGAAAGCCTGTTTCAGCCTGTGAGGTAAGTAGAAATTAATTTCTTCTTTTTCTCTTTGGGCAGCATCCGTTTGTAACCTCCGCCGAGCCGACCTCCAGCCTGACGCCTCTGATCGTGGCAACGCAGCAGTTTATGGCCGAGAGGAGATACTAGCCCTGGAAGAGGCCATAGTTGTTTATTCTAGTTCCTAGTTCCTAGTTTCTAGCTCGTAGTTTGTAGTTTGTTTAGACTGATAGTGGAAATAAATAGGATAATAAATAAAACCTTCACTGTGTTGGAAGCTTCCCTTTGTTCTCACCCTGACATTAAGGTCTGAATTTGCTTCGGAATGGTCAGGTGTTTCTTAAATGTGGGAAGAGCCATAGATGGGGTTTGTGGCATGGATTGGAAGCGGGCAGAAGTCTTGTGGCTTTGTTGCCGCCAGGCACAACCTGTTGTGGAGAGACAGGCTTGCAGCTGTGACTAGAGGAGCAGAGTGGGGCAAAACGGAGCAGAGCAGTGGTGTCACTGCTGGGGTTGCTGCTGTGGCTGTGGTTGCGCTGCAGCTCTTGGGAAAGGTTGGGAGTGTCTGTGTTTCTGTGGGCAGAGGGGGAGGGAGCCTGGCTTCTCCACAGGCTCAGGCACAGGTGAGTGTCCAGTGGGAAGGCGAGTTCTGCCACAGGAACTAAGGCCTACATGAGGGAGTGAAAACTGGTGCAGTTTGGATCTGCGTGAGCCACTGCGGAGGCCTGTGGGCCTGCTAGGGGACTTCTTGGGTCTATGCTCTGGAAGAACATCCCCTAGACTTTAACCTTTCCCATGGACTCCTGTTTTTTGTCTCAATGTACGTTTGATACCTTATTAGTGATATCCAGTGATCGTATAGGGATTATTGAAAATCATTTACTTTGCGATGTTTGGTGATAATTGAGGGTATATTTGACGATCACTTAAATTTAAATTTTAGTTGCACAATATTTAACCGATTTCCTTTCCCAGTTCTCGTATTCCATCCCCCGCTTCCCTGAACCCACTATCCCTGAGAAGGACAGGACTGGAGATGGAACCTGCTCAAGAGCACAGGCCAGCCACCAGCCATCTGCCATCTCCCCTCCTTTTCTGTGCCCTTGCCAGGACGGTAGCGGCCATGCCTCCCCGGATTCTACCCTAACCCACTTTGCGACAGCCCCCAAGCCTGCTCCCGCTTTCCTATTGTATTAGCAGTCCCCGATTTTTGTTGTAATTCATGTTTCAGAGATTACGGACGTAGGCGACCCCCAGAAGCCAGTCGACCCAGTTATTTTATTTATTTAGGCAGGAGAGCCGGCACCCTCCGTACAGCCGGAGGAAGGGCTCTGTTGCCCCCACAGGAGACCCGTGCCCAGCCCCGCCATAAGGTCCCCCACAGGCTAGTCCCCCACAAAACCTCTCCTTTTGATTTGTGTGGTTGGTCAAGGGCACCAGGGGAGGGTGCCACCACAAGTCCTTTTGATTTTCTGTTCTCTTTTGTTTTGTGGGTAAGTGAGGGGGAATGAAGTGACGGAGAGCTGCCTGGGACTCGGGCCCTCAGAAGTGAGGGGAAATGAAAATTGGATTTACTTATTGTTTAGTTATGCTCCGCAATATCAACCCGCCTGTTTCTTTAATTCTCAAGTTTAGTTAATGTCTATCAAGTATTGTGTTGTTTTTAGTTAGAACAAGGTTATTATTTTTACTACAATTGTTAGACCTTTCATTTTAAATAAAACCAAAAGGGGGCAGTTGTGGGAGCTTGTGCTGGAGGGGATGGGCCATGCAGTGGCCACACATCAGACAATCAACGACCAACACGAAGACTCGGGAGAAGAGAAGCCACAACGGATGACACCCAGAGAACTTATGGTGAGCATATCATGAAGAGTAAAGGACTCTGGGACTGACTGGGAGTGGCCATGCAGATCAACAGCCGGTGATTGGCCAGAAGGCTTCTGGAACTTGCCATGAAAGACTATATAGATGTATGTATATCTCTATCTCTATCTCTATCTCTATCTCTATCTCTATCTCTACTTATAGCTGAATCTATAGCTATAGCTATCGCTATAGCTATCTATATCTATGTAATCTATATCTCTATCTCTCTATCTCTATCTCTATCTCTATCTCTATCTCTATCATCTATATCTATATCTATATCTATATCTATATCTGTCTACCTGTGTTGACCTCACTTTGGCATCTTCCGAAGCAGCCTCTTTATGTTTTGTTTTGCACCCTTGTTTGTGCCCTTTTATTTATGAAATATCTTCAGTTTTGGCACTTCAGTTGTACCCGTCTCTTCTCTGTTGCTCTGCCATGGAGCACACCACAGTTATGCTGCCGAGACCAGAGAGTTTCCCCTCGCGCCCCACGGATGCCCGGGGTGTTGTTGCTGATTCTTCTCTGGCCGCCCCACTGCTAGCTGGGTCGTGTGGGGCAGAGAAGGGAACCGGCACCCAGAGAGGGATCATTTCAGTGCCTTTCAGAAAATGACAGCAGAGCAACCTTTCTCAATAAAGCCATCTGAAATGACTTCATTGTCCTAATAGTCTGGATTGTCTCAGGGCTGGGGGTCAAAGATATAACAAAACTCAAAAGGCTCCAACCTCCCCAGCATCTCATTTCAGTCAAGGCTTCCGCCCAAATACCTTCCTGACTTTACCTAACGCTTCAGTGGTTCTCAAACCCAAACTCTTTCTTTCTTCTTGTCTTCCGTCAGCTTTACCACTTATGCCTTCTTGGTCTACAGCTGGAGAGAGTTTTCCAGCTGCCACCTCTGCTCCTCTGTCAGCCCCTTTTCCTCCTACTTCCAGGAAGCCCCCTTCCTTCCTTCCAGGGGCCACCCACAGTTCCACATGCCTTTCTTGTGCACAATCATGCTCTACACACCACCTACCATTATTACACCTACTTGCCTTGGTGGAGTAATTTTGTGCTTTGCTCTCAGGAGACAGGAAGAGGTCTAAAAATTTGCCTAAGATAAATGTAGGGAGGAATTGTCTCTCCCCACTGTGGCAACCAAAGGGAAGATACAAAACTTTTAAAATATTGCTTGCAACAAACGTATCTAAAACCTATGCACGTAAATGTCTTAAAAGGTAGCAAGATAAAAACATGTAAACACTCAATGCAGTGAAGAAGAGCAATTCTTCAGTCCTGTCACCACTTCATCTTTCCGTGAAACACCTCTAGGAGGAGAAAACTCAGTCCCATTTGAACCTGCTTCAGACCGAGGAACTATCCCCTTGGTATTCTTTTGTCTTCTCTGCCACAGAAAGTTTTGTTGATCCTTTCATTAAACCAACAAAAAAAGCCTGTAAAAAGAAACTGAGAAGACATCAAGAAAGCAACAATCGCCAATAAGCCTTATTTGGCAAAAGTTATCTTATTTAAATTATCCACTGCCGTAACAATACTGATGAGGATTCTTAGCACCATGTAGGCAAACCAAAGTTAGAGTAGCCAACCATCCTTTTGAGACCTTTTCAGTTTTAGGTGACATGGGCTTTTGGTCGGATCTACACGTTCTGTTCCATTCTATTTTGCAAATTTAGACTGCAGTCCATAAGCCAAAATTTCTTTTCCACGGGTCAGGTAGTATTTGTTCTAGGTGTGTGATGTTAGAGTGGTCCTCAGGGAAAAGGACATGGCTCTCTTTTCTTTCTTGTTCTCTTACCCCTCTGGCACTCAAAGCCATACTTGCTATTATAGACACTAGGTACAAGCTCCTGCTAGCATGGTTAACTAATTCAGGAGCAAACAGCCATGCTGCCATACTAGGGACATTGCTCTGGAAATGGGCAGAAAGATAAACCATGGAATGCTTTTCACTTCAGAAATGTTCCATTGCAGCTTTATCTGCAGCGGAGTTCCATTTACTGTACTGTCCAGTACAATTCCGTGCCTCCAGAGCTAACGTTAAGCACATAATTTGGGAGTCTCGAGCTGTAAATCTCACAGCCCTGGCATCAAAAGTCCTTTCGCTTCTGGTTCAGCGGCTCTGTATTCCAGGTCTGGACATACACCCAGTCTCCTGCCTGGTGAGGATATACTTGAACATTCAGGGTTATTAGTGAGACCAAAACAACCAACTTGCATGAGGAGAAAAGCATTTTCTCCTAAGGATTCTCCTACAGAGTCTCTAGTGGCAGCATTTCGGCCTCCAGCCTCTGGTGGCAGACAAGGCTCAATACCCACTGCTGCCAGAAGGAGACGCTGCAGGAGCAGTCTGCAAAGCTTCTTTAAGAATACAAGGAAACGGACTCTCCATTTAGTCCCCATTTTATTTCCAGAAAGCCTCTTAGGATGGCTGAATTCACCACCCTCTCGCAACCCAATTTTGGAGGTGGTCCCGAGATTTTGTTTTCTTAATCTTGATCCTTAAATTTTGAACTAAATTACAATAACCCAGAAGAAGGGAAACGGGACATCAGCTGTTTCTCATGCATTGCTTGGGGCTTCTCCCCCGCTCCAAGGGGTCCAAACTCTTCACGCAACAGATTGTTCCCCAGGCAAAAGACCAGGGCTTTTCACCATGTGCTTCTTTCCCAAAAGGATTTATTTCATTCCCCCCCGCCCCCCGCCCCCATTAGCAAAATTCTCAAAACATTCTCCATTTCTCTTTCTTTGGGATCATTGCTAATTTTCCCGTGTAATTCAACCACTTCTGTTGCAGAGGGAGGTACCACTACCCTACACTGCCTCCTGATAAGCAAATTGCTTCTTTATCAGCGGGCAGGGCTTGGGATGAGAAGGAGGGAAGAAGATTGGCTTTGCTGAGTCGAACCTCGCCTCCAGAGAGCGGAGGAAGGTGACATCATCTTCGGGGCACCCCCCTCTGTATGTTTTAGGGGCGGGCGGAGTTTAGGCTGAAGGGCAGCGTTTGACTCGGAGGCATTAAACCCCTCGCAAGGGCTGCGGGGGTAACCTTGCAGTCAGGGAGGCCTGGCTGTTCCTCGAGTCTAGAAAACGCTGGTTCCAGGCCTTCCCCAGCCGTGTTCAGTTGCAAGTCTAAAGCTCTTTGGCTTTGGACCAGCGCGTTTAACTGGCTTCTCAGGTTTTGGGGGCTGGCTTCATCCCTGCATTCACTTCCTGCTCCGGCGGCCTGAGGCTGGCTAAGGCTCTAAGGCAATTTGCAACTGATTCAGCTCCTTTTCTAGCTGTTGGCAACTTACAGCTCTCTGAGTCAAATCTCCATGCATATGGATACCAGGCATGGTCCTTTCCTGGGATTTTAAATTTTTCTTCTACCAAAATTCATGTTTTCTCCACAAGTAACTGCGGATGGTGCTGGCTTTTCTCAGTCTCCATCTCTCTTTAGGGCTGGACAAGCTTTATATATAAGCTTTTAGCAGGTCTGCCAGTGGAGAGCAGTTGAGATCAGCTTCTGCGTGGGATTCTATTACTTTTCTGCCAGAAAATAGCAGCTTTGACTGCAAATTTATTTCTCCTTTATTATGTCATGAGCAGTTACTGCTGTATAAAATGGCCATGTCACCTCAAGAACAGCCTGCTCATTGTGCCAGTTAAAATGTAAGGCCCCAAAAACGTTGCTCTATGGGACACTTTAAAAGGACTTAAACTTGTTCACGTACTCGGACGTAGAAAAGCAGGAGAAATACTGACAAGACGTTCTCAAGAGGTCGGAACGACAAAAATAATCTTCACTGGCAACTTCTGAAAATCAGAGAACTTTGGCAAAAAATTTAGAGCGGGATTCAATCCACATGAAACATTCCATCAAGCATTAACTTAGCCCATTCAACTTCACAAACTCCAAGCCTGTTAGATTTTAAGTTACTCAAAAATCTGAGAGGATGGAATTGGAAGAATAAAGGGGAAGAGAGAAGGAGAGAAAATACCTAGAAAAGAACCAACATAGCTACCAATCCTGGTTCCAGTGGTGTTCAGCTGATAGAATTCCAAGAGGAGGTAGGGCCAAGACATGTGGTTGCCATGTCTCGGGAGTTAAATACCCTTTGGCTTTCCTGGGGCCTTCCCCAACATGGGGCTCCCACTCACCCGGCCATTTAGGAGCTGAGTTAGGGGTTCCAGACACAGGTGTGGAGCGTTGCCTCTGCTGTGCCAGGGATCAGCGGCCACTGCTGGGCTGGGATACAGGCCTGGCAGTGTGGGGTGGGCAGAGTAGGGCAACACCTCACCAGAGCAAGGCTTGGTCTGCCCCTTTCCCCGCATACAAGCACCTGAAAGGTTTTGAGCCAGCAATCTCTAGCCTCTCACCACAAGGTTTCCGGGTTCCTGTGCTTCTTGGCTGTCAAGACTCCAAAGATTTGTGGCTGGATATTAAGAAACCTGCACTTTTATTCTCTTTATCCAAAAGAGGCAGCATGAGGCTTGTTTGTTCTTTCTAAGACCTTCCCTCCTTTCTGTGTCCTCATCCTGAGATAGTCCTTGTAACGCCTCTCCTCTCTCCCCTTCTCCACGACAATGGAGGGGAACAACGGAAAAACCAATCTATGAGAGGCAAAAAATGTTAGAGTTACAATGTAGTAAGGAAAAAAAAAAAAAAAAAAAGCAGTATACAACAAGAAGAAGAAAATTGTGCAAAAGAGGTAATGGCTTAAGCGACAAAGGTGAAGTGTCACATGGGGCGCCTGGAACAAAGACAAGATGGCGAGGGCTTACAGAATGATTCTGATGGTAGATGGGGGCTGCTGGTGCTGCCTGGAGCAGCTGTGGACCTGCAGTGGCAGTTTCCTGCTCCCTCTCTGCAGCAGTGATGGTGGCAGCGGCGATGGTGACGGGTGTCTCTCCCTGCAGAGCTCTGTTTGGTACTGCCGCTACCATCAGTCCGCCATGCTGGGCGTGTGCATGGGAATCAGCTCTGCTGCTTCACTGCCTCTTCCTCCCACCCTGCTGGGCTCCGTTTGGCTTGGCTGGGCTCCCTTTTGGCTTGGCTGAACTCACTTGGTATCAGTGTCACCACTCTGGGTTGCCTTGTTCTGCTGGAGCGGAAATACAGTCCCAGATGCCACCCTGGCCCTGATGGTTTCAGCCATGTGTCAGAGCTGTCACTTCTGTGCCACCCATCTCAGCCCCGTGTCCTAAGAAATACTGTGGAAGGACAAAACTGGGGGGGCTGGGGCTGGGGGGGGAAACGGTGGTGGTGCTTTGGTGCCAAGGCCTCTGTGCTAGAGGGAGCCAGACAGAAGGATCCCCCTTGCATTTCCGGTCATGGCATTTCCCTGCTGAAATCCTACTATGGCTATGATGTACAATGTTTGGAAGAAATAGTGCTGAAAGATCCATGACCTCGTCTCTGTAGCTAGGAGAAAGCTCTAAATGCAATTAAAGCAGTGCTTCTCCTTGTTTGCTGCTTTCAAGAGCTGAGGAAGGTCCAGGTGGAACATTATTGGCCAGAAGCATTGGTGGCCAAAGACCACTAGCGTGGTTCCTCACCTCCTGGTCCCTTCTCAGTGCTCAGCTTCTCGGTGTGGGCTACAGGGGCTTAGTGTGTTCTTGGAGTTACTCTTAGATGCCTTGAGCAGCAGGTTCTGGACTAGGAGGGCTTTTTGTGTTGCTTTGTAGCAGAGGAGAGCTTTGCAGGCTTTTTTTGGCCTGAGCTGTAGAGAAGGCCTGGTTCTATGCATGAATTCACAAACCAGCCTAGGGTGGCTGCTATTGTGATGTCAGCGGCCGCATCCCAGCGTTGTCAAGGCAAAGTTGCTGTGCCGAGGCCCGGAAGGGCTCAGTGCGCAGAGCAGCTCTGTGGCACGCTCGCTGCAGGCGGAACCTGCTGATCGCCGAGGTCTCTGCCAGCAGGACTCTTGAGTATTTTTGTTTCTTCCCCACAGGCGTTGTCTGGTGCAGACTTGAGCAGCACTGCTCAAGCCATGGAGAGGGTGTGTGCTGCAGTTTGCACGGCTTTCTCCTTGGCTTATTCTGGGTACTTTTTCACCCACCTGGCACGTAAGTGGACTGTTTTGTTCAGTGCGGCATATGGAAACCAAAATGCCACCAAGAGGCCTTTAGTTGGGTAAAGCTGCTGTCAACAGCTGCAGCTAAGAAGGGGGTGTCTCTAGCCAGTGGGGCGTGGGGCAGCATTTGTAATGTAGCCTGCAGGGGTTCCGCTCCTCCCGTGGCATAGCCTGTGGCAATGGAGTCTGCAATCTCCCCAGTTTGCTGGCTCAAGCAAGACAACTTCCAAGATAGGAAGACTGGGAGAGCTTGACAGGAGTCCTTGTGAAAGCTGTGCGCTGCTCTCCAGGACTGAGGGAAAGTCCCTCAGTTCAAGTCTTCTTGTCTGCATTCCCTCATCCCAGGACGTGCCTGTGGAACTTGACACTTCCTGCGTGCTAGAAGAGCCATTTGTTCTGTGATGAAACCACAGACTCAGCTTGGAAAAGGCCTCTGAGATAGACATTTCAGAGGAGTTCTTGTGTGCTGCTGAACCCAGGAGCTGTTCCTGTGCTGTGTCACCACAGAACTGCCACCATGGTTAAGGGGGACTTGGGCAAAGCTATTTTGGGGAAAGGCTTTCAGTAAGCCCATGGCAATTGCTGCATGCAATCTCTTCAGAAAACTGAAGTACAGGAAAGAGAGGAGCTGTAGCTCCTGCTGGATGGGGTGGGGCAGAAGCTGTAACGCCTAGTACAGAACCACTCGGACTTTCTCAGTCTCAAGTTTCTATGGGTTGAGTGGCCAAAGAGGACAGAAGGTAGAGACGAGGCAGTGGTTTGTGCTGTTGTCTTGCTTGCTGTGTGACACAAGGCTTGCTGCTGGAGTGACGTAGTGAAAACAGAATGATCTGTCTTTGGGTTGGTGACTTTCTGGTAGGCTTGCCCAGCACAGGCAGTTTTCTTACAGCATCTGGTTCTTTTTCCCTTGTGTGTTGCAGGTCACGTCACCCGTGCCTGGAGAGAATCCGGTCCTTGGGTGAGTGGGAAAGGAGCCTTTGGCGTTGGTAGCTTTTGACAATTGTGGAGCAAGCTGTGAGCTGGGCCTGTTGCAGTCCAGCGCCAGCCTGCTTGGATGAATGGAAGTACAGTGCAGGCTCTTCGCAGAAGCAGCCGCAGCAGCAGCAGCAGTAGCAGCTGCAGGAGGAGTTGGATCCCGGGCTGTTTCCTCCAGTTCCTTTTCAGAGCTTTTAAGCAGCTGAAAGTGGGGTTGCTTGGTGCTTTAAGCCATGATGGAATTTCTCCTGTAGAAGAGAGTGCAGTCCCATCGAATTGGCCCATTCTACTTGAGTTTGAACAACTTAGAATGCCATTTCTGTGCAGATGATTTCTCCTTAGTGCATCTGGCTCTAGAGCTGAATATAAAGAAGGTTACCAGTCCCTCACACTGCTGTCTGTCTGCAGAGCCCAAAACCAACCTCTGAGCCTCCTCTGGCTGCACGTCTTCCTGAAGAAGAGGCCGAAGGGGAGGAAGATTCCCACCAAAGTGCACCTGCTGCCACTGCAGGGCCTGAGCATCCAGCGTCAGTAAGTGGCACCTCTGGGTAGTCCTGTGGCTGGAGCAAAGCATAGCTGCAAGTTTCTGGTCAGACAGCACCTCCCGTGCCTGGCTGAAGATGCTGAGGGCTGGAATCCTTCCAGCTCTTCCAGAGCACTTCCCCCAGCCTGTGAGGCCTGGAAAAGGGGTGTGGAACTTGGACGCTTAGGCATCGCTTTCCTACTGTTCTGACAGGGGCTGTGAATTTGTCTTAGCCAGAGACAAGAGGTAGCATTAGGATGTCTTGGGATGCTCCTGGGGTACAAGTGAAGCCCTTTGTGCCCAGTGGCTGTGCAGGCTCCTTGTCCCCAGTGAAGAGAGCAGTGCAAAGATGCAGTTCACAGCCTTGCAGGATATGAGGAGACACTGTCCCCAGGAGGGACCAGGCCCTCCCCACAGAACAGCTAAAGTCAGTCAGTAGCTAAAGGAACAGCTGAGTTGCAGCGGGGCCTGTAGCTGAATATACCGAAGGTTCTGAATGACAGGTTCTTTCCTGACCCTCATGCTGCTGTCTGCCCACAGAGCACAGGGGCAGCGTCAGCACCTGCTCTGGCTGCCTCTGCACCCGAGGAAGAGGCTGAAGAGGAGGAATCCGCTGCCAATGAACCTGCCCCTGCTGTCAGCCTGCGGCCTGAGCAGCCCACGTCAGTAAGTGCCTGTTTTGGCTAGCAGTGTCTTTGGTGTCATTTTGTCCATCATGTAAAAGCAGCCTTTGGATTTTGCGCCTTGAGCTGGAGAAGTGGGCTGCGAAAGCTGAGAGGTGAAGAGCCCTGGGTGTGGCCAGCAGCGTCTTCCTAGGAGCTTGCATTTGAAATGGGATCGGAGGGGCACCTCCGACGTGCAGGCATGTTTGTGACCCAAATGAATTTCTTGTCCCAGAGCTCCACCTCCTGTGTCCTGGTACCTGCACGAGCTGCAGCTGAAGGCCCTGAAGAAGCCTCCAGTCCCCAAGCTGGAAACTCAAGCCTGAGCAGCTCGTGCACCTGGAGCACGACTAGTTCCTCTGGCAGCAGCTGGAGCACGACTGGTTCCTCTGGCAGCAGAGAGCAGCTGGGAGAGAGGACAGAGGACAAGTGCCTGGCCATGCTGAGTATGTGCTTTGTGATCCTTGTCCGCCGGAGCAGTGCCTTGTGTGTGCGCGTGTCAGCAAGAGCTGTCCCACCTCCTGTTCCTCCTCAGCTGAGTGCCAGGTCCTGTGGCCTCCACACAGGACCTGCTGTTGTGCTTTGAGGTGGTGAGGGGTCCCTGGGGTGTTGCTCCTGCCTCTGAGGGCAGCTGGGCCTGGTTTGGCTTTGCCTGAGCTTCCCTCTATGCCAAAAAGAAAACAGAGGTTGTTTCTGGCTGAGCAGGAGGCTGTGACCTAGCGAATGAGTAGGCCTCAAGGAGCTCCTGTGGGGCCCAGCTCCTGTGGGGCACAGCCAAGGTCATCTTCAGAACTTAGCCTGGCCTAAAGGCTGAGGGACCTCATTCCTGAGGCCCATCACAGTAGGGTATAACATAAGCTGCTGCTCTTGAAAGGCAGAGGGGCATTGTTTAGGCAAAGTCCTGCTTAAAGCTGGAGATCTCGGCTCTGCTGGAAGCACTTTGCAATATTCTTCCTGTTCTGGAAAGGGCAGCTGTTGATAAGAATTGATTCCAGAACCCAAGATGCCTTGGATGTTTGCAAGGATGAAAGCTTTTGTTGAATGTCACAGAGTGTTCATGGCCAAGAACAGAAAGGTTTTGTTTTTCCTGCTGCCCTTAATGTTTGTAGACAACAATCACTTCTCCTGGTTGCAGTTTTCTGATCCCTGTCTCCTCTGACTGTTTCTCGATGTGCTTAGATTTTAGTGTAGACTTCTAGTTTTGGGCAGGCCATCTGTGCTGCAGGGCTGCTTGTCTTGCTGCTGTTGTTTTTGAGGTGGTGGTGGTGGTGGTGGTGGTGGTGGTGGTTGTGGTGGTGGTGGTGTTTCCCAGCTGACTGAGTTGAAAGGGCAGAGTGTCCCAGACAGTGGGGCTGCCTTTCTGATCTGCTGCAGGGTGGGACCTCTTCTGAAGTGAACATCTTTCCTTGGGATTTTTACAGAGATGCTGGTGAGCGAGGGAGATCCTGAGGCTAAGTACACAGAACTGGAAACGATTGGCAAAGGGTGAGTGCAGCCACAGCTCCTTCTTCACAGCGGGGGGCGGTGCATTTTGCTGGTGTCACACCTCCCCAGAGTGACAGCAGGCAAGCTCCAAAGCTGTTCAGACACTGTGTTAAGATGATGCCTGATGATCTCTAAGTACTGGTCAGCATTTATAGCTGAAGTGGCCAGAAAAGTAGAGCCCTTCCTGTGTCTGGTGCACCAAAGAGAAGCAGCTGCCAATGGCTCTGGACCCAGAACACAGCCGTCTAAGGATCCTCTATTTTGAGTACTTCTCCATTTGTGTGCGCAACAGTGGAAGCCTTTGCCTGCTCCAGCTGTGGCTGCAGGCTGTGGCTGGACACTATTTTCCTTGGAAGCTGGAGAAAGGATCTGTGTCTGGAGGCTTTCCTCCAATGGCTCTTACATGGCTTCAGACTTCTCAGAAGGCCTCAGTGGTGGTGCTTGAATTTGGCAGATAGACTCCAAGGAGAGGTGTGAGAAGGCCGAATCGGCATGTGCCTGGAAAAATCCCACACATGCACAGATACAGAAAGAGAAAAGGGAGAAAAGACCCAGACGAGAATCTGTCGTGTTCCATTTACTGTTTGCCCCGGGACTTTTTTTCCGCGGTTGGACCGCGGTGTCCTGCACTTGCAGGGACTAAAGGACTTCTTCTTTCTCTGCTGCTCTTTTGTTTCTAGGGGTTTTGGCACGGTGTGCATGGCAGTGGAGACTGCCACAGGAGAAGAGGTAAGCGTCAAGCAGCGCCACAGCTTCTGCAGTGCTGTTTTAGGACGGCATTTTATCTGTCATGTCTGCAAGGGTTTGCTTTGTTCTTGTGCAATGGAGAATGCCAGTGGTTGCTGGAGTAATGATCAAGCCCCCTAGAAGTGCCAAAGGTTTCCCAGCAGTTTTGCTCCATTCTTACCGGCACAAAATGGCTTCCTGCTTGCAAGGGGTGTGTGAATGAAAATGGGGATGATAAAGTAAGGCCCTGGGGGAAGACTGTGGGCACAGCCTGTGTTGTTAGAGCTTTGCGGTGGAGAGCTTAGACCATGTTTCTCCCAGGTTTACAAGGCAAAGGGTATCTGGCTCTTTGTCCTGGGAGGTGCCCAAGCAAGCGGTCTGATGTCCAGCCACAAGGCGGTTTGGCCCAGCCCAGCTCCATCCTCCCATAATCACTGTCTCCGTCTTCCCCTTGTGGTCCTGCGCCACAGACTTTGGTTCACGGTTTTCCATGTCGTTGTAGGTGGCCATAAAGAAAACTAGTCTCCTGGAAGAGAGCAGCAGTGAACTGTGCCTGAATGAAATCCAGGTCATGCGTGGCAATAAGAACGCCAATCTTGTGACCTTTCTAGACAGGTGAGTGGTTCTGCTGTTCTGCCATGAAAGGTCATCCACATCCTGCAAGGCAGCGGTTCAACCGCTGGCAGAGGATGGAGCTGACAGAGGATGGAGCTGTTAATTCCTGTTTCTGGACTGATCGACAGTGTCTTGGGAGGAGATTGCATTGGGGCTGCATTAATCTTTGCTGGCATACCTAGTTTGACGTGTGCTTTCAAAGAGCGGACTTGGCCCTGTCTTTCTTGAGCCAACAGCCTCAAAGTTCCTGTCCTCTCTCCACTTGTTTTGTTTGGTTTGGCATTTGATTTTTTTTCCCACGGGTCTTATGTGCTGACAAAACACTGTAGATTGAGTTCAAGCCCTGGAGAGCATAGTGAATGATTATTGACTTCCTCCTGTCTTCTTCTGAGAGAGACACGGGAAGGAGAATCCATCAGGAAGTGCACGCATTCATCTCCAGGCTGTTGTTTCCTCCCTTCAGCTACCTGGTGGACGAGGAAGTCTGGCTGGTGATGGAGTACATGGACGGAGGTTCTTTACACGATGTCATTAGGGAGATTCGTATGGCAGAAGGAGAGATAGCAGCTGTCTCTCGGGAGGTAAGGGATGGCGCTTGTGCTTCCCACGGCTTGGTCGGGATGGTCCTTCCAAATGGGTGATAAGGAGAGGAGAGATTTCACCTTCCGAGCTTCCTATCTGCCTTTCTCTTATAACTGGCAGTAGCAAGAGCATCGGAAGTGCCTGCCAGTGTCCCTGCCCTTCTTCTAGGGTGTTTGTCTTTGCCTCTCTAAACACTTGCCTGGAGCCTGTGTGCGCTGCGTTCCTTCCCATTCCTTCCGCATTCCTTCCTAAGAGCAAAGGTGCTGCTGGCACCATGTCAAGCAAGTGGCAAAGACAAAGAGATACTCGCAGGACTCTCACAGAGCTCAGCCTGAAAGGAGAGCCTGGCAGCCAACGTGGTGTTGGCAAAAGCAGCCACTGTTGTCTGGCTGGAGAGAGTACAGCCACGGCAGCAGTGCTTCTTGAGTCTGTGTTTGCAGGGCACTGGCCAAAGGAACAATTGCCCTTTCTCTTTCAAAAGCAAACACACCCGCACTTAGAAAAGCACTGCTGTCCTCGTGTTGGAGCAGCAGGCTCTGCTGCCTTTGCCAGCAGCCTGTCTTGCCATGGCTCACCATCCCCCAGGAAGTCAGATGTGCCACTTCCCTGCTTGTGGGACGAAATCCACTTAGGCTCGTGTTGCTTTTTCCTCTCTCAGTGCCTACAAGGCCTGGATTTCCTTCACTCCAAGCAAGTGATCCACCGAGACGTCAAAAGCCACAACATTCTCCTGGGCTTGGACGGATCTGTCAAGTTGGGTGGGTGTTGTTGGCCAGGCTCAGCCGTGGCGGGCTGCGGTGTGGGGCTGCCTTTGGGTGACTGCCGGTTCCCTGATGCCCGTGGCAGTGCAGGCTGCCCTGCTGTGAGCGCAGAGCACAGCCACAAGGCGCAGGGAGGTGTTGCTGGGAAGAAGGGGTAGGGGGTGCCTTTGGCTTGTGTGTGATCCTTCCCAAGCAAGGCAGTTGCAGTCTAATAGCTTCAGGGGACTAAAAGCCACTGCCTGAAACTGGGGGCTTTTGCTAAGTGGCCAATTCCGTATTTCCTCGGCTGCAGGCCTGAGGAATGGCAGCAGGGCCCCTTTGCAGCTGGGATTCCACACTGCCTTCTTGGACATTGGTACCGTGGGGAATTCTTTTGTTGGCTTCCCTAATTCACGCTGGCTTGATCAGAATGGTTTTTTTCTCCTCAGCTGACTTTGGCCTTTCTGCTCAGCTCACCGCTGAGCAGAGCAAACGGAGATCGGCTGTTGGGACAACTTACTGGATGGCGCCAGAAATTTTCAGCAGGAAGCCCTATGGCCCCAAAGTGGACATCTGGTCCTTTGGCATTGTGGGGATGGAGATGGTGGAAGGAGCGCCTCCTTACCTGATGATGACCTCCCGCACGGTACGCTGCAACTACTCTCAGATACTGCTGTCACTCGGACAAAATCTGCTCCCATTCTTCTGCTTGGGAAGCTTGCTAGCAGCTGAAAATGACGGGTTCCAGGCTGCATAGTCTCTCGTGCTTCTTGTCCAGATTATCCCCTTGGCATTTGATCACGAACTGCACCAAAACCTCACGATGCCTTTTGCTTGATGGAAGCTTTGCCTAAGGGAGCAGTGAGCAGTGCTGAGCTGCATTTGATGGAATAATCCTTGGAAATAGTAGAGTTAGATAAAAGTCTGTCTTCCGCATCGCCTGTAGAGCTGGTGTCAGTGCTCAGAGAAGCAAAGGGTGCTTTTGCTGATGGAGTTGCTCCTAATTCCATCAGCCAATGAAATCAGGGGCCAAGGCAAGAGCCTTTGCATATTGGACTGGCTATGGCTGCCTCGGGCTTTGGGTTCTTTTAGTAGGGGCAGGAAAGGTATCTGCCACCCTCGGGCAGGGAGTAAAGAGCCACTGGAGAGCGGAGCTTGTCCGGTGGGGTCTGTGTGAGCAGTTTGGGGTGTGAAAGAGGCAGGTAGAGCGTGGCATTTCCTTCTGCTCTAGGTTCAACAGCTGATAAGCACCAGGGGCAGCCCGAAGCTGCAGAACCCCAGGCAACAGTCCGCTTGGTTGCGAGACTTTCTGCACTGCTGCCTGGAGACGGACGAGGACAGGCGCTGGTCTGCCCAGGAACTTCTGCAGGTAAAAGGCAGAGCGGCTGCCGGATGCGCCAGCCACCCACTGCCAGGGGCTCCTCATCTGCTCAAGTCCAAGGCCTCGGATGGGCCCCGCTCCTAAGAATCTCCAGTCTGGGGGGCTTTTCAAAGGAAAAGAGAGGAGAATCCTGGCCTAGGATGGGTTGGAAGGAGCCTTTCAAGGTCACCTAGACCAAATCTCCTTAGGCTGAAGACATCTGAATTAATGGATTTGTGGGATTGGGAGCCATGTTGGCCCCATGTAGCAAGGTCCTGGATGTGGAGACAGAGGTGCACAGAATGCCCTCCTTTCTGTATCTTTCTTGTTGCCAGAGAAAGCCTGTTTCAGCCTGAGAGGTAAGTAGAAATTAATTTCTTCTTTTTCTCTTTGGGCAGCATCCGTTTGTAACCTCCGCCGAGCCGACCTCCAGCCTGACGCCTCTGATCGTGGCAACGCAGCAGTTTATGGCCGAGAGGAGATACTAGCCCTGGAAGAGGCCATAGTTGTTTATTCTAGTTCCTAGTTCCTAGTTTCTAGCTCGTAGTTTGTAGTTTGTTTAGACGGATAGTGGAAATAAATAGGATAATAAATAAAACCTTCACTGTGTTGGAAGCTTCCCTTTGTTCTCACCCTGTCATTAAGCTCTAAATTTGCTTCGGAATGGTCAGGTGTTTCTTAAATGTGGGAAGAGCCATAGATGGAGTTTGTGGCATGGATTGGAAGCGGGCAGAAGTCTTGTGGCTTTGTTGCCGCCAGGCACAACCTGTTGTGGAGAGACAGGCTTGCAGCTGTGACTAGAGGAGCAGAGTGGGGCAAAACGGAGCAGAGCAGTGGTGTCACTGCTGGGGTTGCTGCTGTGGCTGTGGTTGCGCTGCAGCTCTTGGGAAAGGTTGGGAGTGTCTGTGTTGCTGTGGGCAGAGGGGGAGGGAGCCTGGCTTCTCCACAGGCTCAGGCACAGGTGAGTGTCCAGTGGGAAGGCGAGTTCTGCCACGGGAACTAAGGCCTACATGAGGGAGTGAAAACTGGTGCAGTTTGGATCTGCGTGAGCCACTGCGGAGGCCTGTGGGCCTGCTAGGGGACTTCTTGGGTCTATGCTCTGGAAGAACGTCCCCTAGACTTTAACCTTTCCCATGGACTCCTGTTTTTTGTCTCAATGTACGTTTGATACCTTATTAGTGATATCCAGTGATCATATAGGGATTATTGAAAATCATTTACTTTGCGATGTTTGGTGATAATTGAGGGTATATTTGACGATCACTTAAATTTAAATTTTAGTTGCACAATATTTAACCAATTTCCTTTCCCAGTTCTCGTATTCCATCCCCCGCTTCCCTGAACCCACTATCCCTGAGAAGGACAGGACTGGAGATGGAACCTGCTCAAGAGCACAGGCCAGCCACCAGCCATCTGCCATCTCCCCTCCTTTTCTGTGCCCTTGCCAGGACGGTAGCGGCCATGCCTCCCCGGATTCTACCCTAACCCACTTTGCGACAGCCCCCAACCCTGCTCCCGCTTTCCTATTGTATTAGCAGTCCCCGATTTTTGTTGTAATTCATGTTTCAGAGATTACGGACGTAGGCGACCCCCAGAAGCCAGTCGACCCAGTTATTTTATTTATTTAGGCAGGAGAGCCGGCACCCTCCGTACAGCCGGAGGAAGGGCTCTGTTGCCCCCACAGGAGACCCGTGCCCAGCCCCGCCGTAAGGTCCCCCACAGGCTAGTCCCCCACAAAACCTCTCCTTTTGATTTGTGTGGTTGGTCAAGGGCACCAGGGGAGGGTGCCACCACAAGTCCTTTTGATTTTCTGTTCTCTTTTGTTTTGTGGGTAAGTGAGGGGGAATGAAGTGACGGAGAGCTGCCTGGGACTCGGGCCCTCAGAAGTGAGGGGAAATGAAAATTGGATTTACTTATTGTTTAGTTATGCTCCGCAATATCAACCCGCCTGTTTCTTTAATTCTCAAGTTTAGTTAATGTCTATCAAGTATTGTGTTGTTTTTAGTTAGAACAAGGTTATTATTTTTACTACGATTGTTAGACCTTTCATTTTAAATAAAACCAAAAAGGGGGCAGTTGTGGGAGCTTGTGCTGGAGGGGATGGGCCATGAAGTGGCCACACATTAGACAATCAATCGTTAGATGTATGTATATCTCTATCTATCTCTATCTCTATCTCTATCTCTATCTCTATCTCTATCTCTATCTATCTATATCTATATCTATATCTATATCTATATCTGTCTACCTGTGTTGACCTCACTTTGGCATCTTCTGAAGCAGCCTCTTTATGTTTTGTTTTGCACCCTTGTTTGTGCCCTTTTATTTATGAAATATCTTCAGTTTTGGCACTTCAGTTGTACCCGTCTCTTCTCTGTTGCTCTGCCATGGAGCGCACCACAGTCAAGCTGCCGAGATGGGAGAGTTTCCCCTCGCGCCCCACGGATGCCCGGGGTGTTGTTGCTGATTCTTCTCTGGCCGCCCCACTGCTAGCTGGGTCGTGTGGGGCAGAGAAGGGAACCGGCACCCAGAGAGGGATCATTTCAGTGCCTCTCAGAAAATGACAGCAGAGCAACCTTTCTCAGTAAAGCCATCTGAAATTACTTAATTGTCCTAATAGTCTGGATTGTCTCAGGGCTGGGGGTCAAAGATATAACAAAACTCAAGAGGCTCCAACCTCCCCAGCATCTCATTTCAGTCAAGGCTTCCGCCCAAATACCTTCCTGACTTTACCTAACTCTTCAGTGGTTCTCAAACCCAAACTCTTCCTTTCTTCTTGTCTTCCGTCAGCTTTACCACTTATGCCTTCTTGGTCTACAGCTGGAGAGAGTTTTCCAGCTGCCACCTCTGCTCCTCTGTCAGCCCCTTTTCCTCCTCCTTCCAGGAAGCCCCCTTCCTTCCTTCCAGGGGCCACCCACAGTTCCACATGCCTTTCTTGTGCACAATCATGCTCTACACACCACCTACCATTATTACACCTACTTGCCTTGGTGGAGTAATTTTGTGCTGTGCTCTCAGGAGACGGGAAGAGGTCTAAAAATTTGCCTAAGATAAATGTAGGGAGGAATTGTCTCTCCCCACTGTGGCAACCAGAGAGAAGATACAAAACTTTTAAAATATTGCTTGCAACAAACATATCTAAAACCTATGCACGTAAATGTCTTAAAAGGTAGCAAGATAAAAACATGTAAACACTCAATGCAGTGAAGAAGAGC
Organism: Anomalospiza imberbis; assembly: GCF_031753505.1. Classification (NCBI taxonomy): domain Eukaryota; kingdom Metazoa; phylum Chordata; class Aves; order Passeriformes; family Viduidae; genus Anomalospiza; species Anomalospiza imberbis. The sequence continues at coordinate 88,555 of NW_027099832.1, read as the reverse complement.
AATTCTTCAGTCCTGTCACCACTTCATCTTTCCGTGAAACACCTCTAGGAGGAGAAAACTCAGTCCCATTTGAACCTGCTTCAGACCGAGGAACTATCCCCTTGGTATTCTTTTGTCTTCTCTGCCACAGAAAGTTTTGGTGATCCTTTCATTAAACCAACAAAAAAAGCCTGTAAAAAGAAACTGAGAAGACATCAAGAAAGCAACACTCGCCAATAAGCCTTATTTGGCAAAAGTTCTTATTTAAATTATCCACTGCCGTAACAATACTGATGAGGATTCTTAGCACCATGTAGGCAAACCGAAGTTAGAGGAGCCAACCATCCTTTTGAGACCTTTTCAGTTTTAGGTGACATGGGCTTTTGGTCGGATCTACACGTTCTGTTACATTCTATTTTGCAAATTTAGACTGAAGTCCATAAGCCAAAATTTCTTTTCCACGGGTCAGGTAGTATTTGTTCTAGCTGTGTGATGTTAGAGTGGTCCTCAGGGAAAAGGACATGGCTCTCTTTTCTTTCTTGTTCTCTTACCCCTCTGGCACTCAAAGCCATACTTGCTATTATAGACACTAGGTACAAGCTCCTGCTAGCATGGTTAACTAATTCAGGAGCAAACAGCCATGCTGCCATACTAGGGACATTGCTCTGGAAATGGGCAGAAAGATAAACCATGGAATGCTTTTCACTTCAGAAATGTTCCATTGCAGCTTTATCTGCAGCGGAGTTCCATTTACTGTACTGTCCAGTACAATTCCGTGCCTCCAGAGCTAACGTTAAGCACATAATTTGGGAGTCTCGAGCTGTAAATCTCACAGCCCTGGCATCAAAAGTCCTTTCGCTTCTGGTGAAGCGGCTCTGTATTCCAGGTCTGGACATACACCCAGTCTCCTGCCTGGTGAGGATATACTTGAACATTCAGGGTTATTAGTGAGACCAAAACAACCAACTTGCATGAGGAGAAAAGCATTTTCTCCTAAGGATTCTCCTACAGAGTCTCTAGTGGCAGCATTTCGGCCTCCAGCCTCTGGTGGCAGACAAGGCTCAATACCCACTGCTGCCAGAAGGAGACGCTGCAGGAGCAGTCTGCAAAGCTTCTTTAAGAATACAAGGAAACGGACTCTCCATTTAGTCCCCATTTTATTTCCAGAAAGCCTCTTAGGATGGCTGAATTCACCACCCTCTCGCAACCCAATTTTGGAGGTGGTCCCGAGATTTTGTTTTCTTAATCTTGATCCTTAAATTTTGAACTAAATTACAATAACCCAGAAGAAGGGAAACGGGACATCAGCTGTTTCTCATGCATTGCTTGGGGCTTCTCCCCCGCTCCAAGGGGTCCAAACTCTTCACGCAACAGATTGTTCCCCAGGCAAAAGACCAGGGCTTTTCACCATGTGCTTCTTTCCCAAAAGGATTTATTTCATTCCCCCCCGCCCCCCGCCCCCATTAGCAAAATTCTCAAAACATTCTCCATTTCTCTTTCTTTGGGATCATTGCTAATTTTCCCGTGTAATTCAACCACTTCTGTTGCAGAGGGAGGTACCACTACCCTACACTGCCTCCTGATAAGCAAATTGCTTCTTTATCAGCGGGCAGGGCTTGGGATGAGAAGGAGGGAAGAAGATTGGCTTTGCTGAGTCGAACCTCGCCTCCAGAGAGCAGAGGAAGGTGACATCATCTTCGGGGCACCCCCCTCTGTATGTTTTAGGGGCGGGCGGAGTTTAGGCTGAAGGGCAGCGTTTGACTCGGAGGCATTAAACCCCTCGCAAGGGCTGCGGGGGTAACCTTGCAGTCAGGGAGGCCTGGCTGTTCCTCAAGTCTAGAAAACGCTGGTTCCAGGCCTTCCCCAGCCGAGTTCAGTTGCAAGTCTAAAGCTCTTTGGCTTTGGACCAGCGCGTTTAACTGGCTTCTCAGGTTTTGGGGGCTGGCTTCATCCCTGCATTCACTTCCTGCTCCGGCGGCCTGAGGCTGGCTATTGTTTCAGGCTCTAAGGCAATTTGCAACTGATTCAGCTCCTTTTCTAGCTGTTGGCAACTTACAGCTCTCTGAGTCAAATCTCCATGCATATGGATACCAGGCATGGTCCTTTCCTGGGATTTTAAATTTTTCTTCTACCAAAATTCATGTTTTCTCCACAAGTAACTGCGGATGGTGCTGGCTTTTCTCAGTCTCCATCTCTCTTTAGGGCTGGACAAGCTTTATATATAAGCTTTTAGCAGGTCTGCCAGTGGAGAGCAGTTGAGATCAGCTTCTGCGTGGGATTCTATTACTTTTCTGCCAGAAAATAGCAGCTTTGACTGCAAATTTATTTCTCCTTTATTATGTCATGAGCAGTTACTGCTGTATAAAATGGCCATGTCACCTCAAGAACAGCCTGCTCATTGTGCCAGTTAAAATGTAAGGCCCCAAAAACGTTGCTCTATGGGACACTTTAAAAGGACTTAAACTTGTTCACGTACTCGGACGTAGAAAAGCAGGAGAAATACTGACAAGACGTTCTCAAGAGGTCGGAACGACAAAAATAATCTTCACTGGCAACTTCTGAAAATCAGAGAACTTTGGCAAAAAATTTAGAGCGGGATTCAATCCACATGAAACATTCCATCAAGCATTAACTTAGCCCATTCAACTTCACAAACTCCAAGCCTGTAAGATTTTAAGTTACTCAAAAATCTGAGAGGATGGAATTGGAAAAATAAAGGGGAAGAGAGAAGGAGAGAAAATACCTAGAAAAGAATCAACATAGCTACCAATCCTGGTTCCAGTGGTGTTCAGCTGATAGAATTCCAAGAGGAGGTAGGGCCAAGACGTGGTTGCCATGTCTCGGGAGTTAAATACCCTTTGGCTTTCCTGGGGCCTTCCCCCACATGGGGCTCCCACTCACCCGGCCTTTTAGGAGCTGAGTTAGGGGTTCCAGACACAGGTGTGGAGCGTTGCCTCTGCTGTGCCAGGGATCAGCGGCCACTGCTGGGCTGGGATACAGGCCTGGCAGTGTGGGGTGGGCAGAGTAGGGCATCACCTCACCAGAGCAAGGCTTGGTCTGCCCCTTTCCCCGCATACAAGCACCTGAAATGTTTTGAGCCAGCAATCTCTAGCCTCTCACCACAAGGTTTCCGGGTTCCTGTGCTTCTTGGCTGTCAAGACTCCAAAGATTTGTGGCTGGATATTAAGAAACCTGCACTTTTATTCTCTTTATCCAAAAGAGGCAGCATGAGGCTTGTTTGTTCTTTCTAAGACCTTCCCTCCTTTCTGTGTCCTCATCCTGAGATAGTCCTTGTAACACCTCTCCTCTCTCCCCTTCTCCACGACAATGGAGGGGAACAACGGAAAAACCAATCTATGAGTGGCAAAAAATGTTAGAGTTACAATGTAGTAAGGAAAAAAAAAAAAAAAAAAGCAGTATACAACAAGAAGAAGAAAATTGTGCAAAAGAGGTAATGGCTTAAGCGACAAAGGTGAAGTGTCACATGGGGCGCCTGGAACAAAGACAAGATGGCGAGGGCTTACAGAATGATTCTGATGGTAGATGGGGGCTGCTGGTGCTGCCTGGAGCAGCTGTGGACCTGCAGTGGCAGTTTCCTGCTCCCTCTCTGCAGCAGTGATGGTGGCAGCGGCGATGGTGACGGATGTCTCTCCCTGCAGAGCTCTGTTTGGTACTGCCGCTACCATCAGTCCGCCATGCTGGGCGTGTGCATGGGAATCAGCTCTGCCGCTTCACTGCCTCTTCCTCCCACCCTGCTGGGCTCCGTTTGGCTTGGCTGGGCTCCCTTTTGGCTTGGCTGAACTCACTTGGTATCAGTGTCACCACTCTGGGTTGCCTTGTTCTGCTGGAGCGGAAATACAGTCCCAGATGCCACCCTGGCCCTGATGGTTTCAGCCATGTGTCAGAGCTGTCACTTCTGTGCCACCCATCTCAGCCCCGTGTCCTAAGAAATACTGTGGAAGGACAAAACTGGGGGGGTGGGGGTTGAGGGGGGAAACGGTGGTGGTGCTTTGGTGCCAAGGCCTCTGTGCTAGAGGGAGCCAGACAGAAGGATCCCCCTTGCATTTCCGGTCATGGCATTTCCCTGCTGAAATCCTACTGTGGCTACGATGTACAATGTTTTGAAGAAATAGTGCTGAAAGATCCATGACCTCGTCTCTGTAGCTAGGAGAAAGCTCTAAATGCAATTAAAGCAGTGCTTCTCCTTGTTTGCTGCTTTCTAGAGCTGAGGAAGGTCCAGGTGGAACATTATTGGCCAGAAGCATTGGTGGCCAAAGACCACTAGCGTGGTTCCTCACATCCTGGTCCCTTCTCGGTGCTCAGCTTCTCGGTGTGGGCTACAGGGGCTTAGTGTGTTCTTGGAGTTACTCTTAGATGCCTTGAGCAGCAGGTTCTGGACTAGGAGGGCTTTTTGTGTTGCTTTGTAGCAGAGGAGAGCTTTGCAGGCTTTTTTTGGCCTGAGCTGTAGAGAAGGCCTGGTTCTATGCATGAATTCACAAACCAGCCTAGGGTGGCTGCTATTGTGATGTCAGCGGCCGCATCCCAGCGTTGTCAAGGTAAAGTTGCTGTGCCGAGGCCCGGAAGGGCTCAGTGCGCAGAGCAGCTCTGTGGCACGCTCGCTGCAGGTGGAACCTGCTGATCGCCGAGGTCTCTGCCAGCAGGACTCTTGAGTATTTTTGTTTCTTCCCCACAGGCGTTGTCTGGTGCAGACTTGAGCAGCACTGCTCAAGCCATGGAGAGGGTGTGTGCTGCAGTTTGCACGGCTTTCTCCTTGGCTTATTCTGGGTACTTTTTCACCCACCTGGCACGTAAGTGGACTGTTTTGTTCAGTGCGGCATATGGAAACCAAAATGCCACCAAGAGGCCTTTAGTTGGGTAAAGCTGCTGTCAACAGCTGCAGCTAAGAAGGGGGTGTCTCTAGCCAGTGGGGCGTGGGGCAGCATTTGTAATGTAGCCTGCAGGGGTTCCGCTCCTCCCGTGGCATAGCCTGTGGCAATGGAGTCTGGAATCTCCCCAGTTTGCTGGCTCAAGCAAGACAACTTCCAAGATAGGAAGACTGGGAGAGCTTGACAGGAGTCCTTGTGAAAGCTGTGCGCTGCTCTCCAGGACTGAGGGAAAGTCCCTCAGTTCAAGTCTTCTTGTCTGCATTCCCTCATCCCAGGACGTGCCTGTGGAACTTGACACTTCCTGCGTGCTAGAAGAGCCATTTGTTCTGTGATGAAACCACAGACTCAGCTTGGAAAAGGCCTCTGAGATAGACATTTCAGAGGAGTTCTTGTGTGCTGCTGAAGCCAGGAGCTGTTCCTGTGCTGTGTCACCACAGAACTGCCACCATGGTTAAGGGGGACTTGGGCAAAGCTATTTTGGGGAAAGGCTTTCAGTAAGCCCATGGCAATTGCTGCATGCAATCTCTTCAGAAAACTGAAGTACAGGAAAGAGAGGAGCTGTAGCTCCTGCTGGATGGGGTGGGGCAGAAGCTGTAATGCCTAGTACAGAACCACTCGGACTTTCTCAGTCTCAAGTTTCTATGGGTTGAGTGGCCAAAGAGGACAGAAGGTAGACACGAGGCAGTGGTTTGTGCTGTTGTCTTGCTTGCTGTGTGACACAAGGCTTGCTGCTGGAGTGACGTAGTGAAAACAGAATGATCTGTCTTTGGGTTGGTGACTTTCTGGTAGGCTTGTCCAGCACAGGCAGTTTTCTTACAGCATCTGGTTCTTTTTCCCTTGTGTGTTGCAGGTCACGTCACCCGTGCCTGGAGAGAATCCGGTCCTTGGGTGAGTGGGAAAGGAGCCTTTGGCGTTGGTAGCATTTGACAATTGTGGAGCAAGCTGTGAGCTGGGCCTGTTGCAGTCCAGCGCCAGCCTGCTTGGATGAATGGAAGTACAGTGCAGGCTCTTCGCAGAAGCAGCCGCAGCAGCAGCAGCAGTAGCAGCTGCAGGAGGAGTTGGATCCCGGGCTGTTTCCTCCAGTTCCTTTTCAGAGCTTTTAAGCAGCTGAAAGTGGGGTTGCTTGGTGCTTTAAGCCATGATGGAATTTCTCCTGTAGAAGAGAGTGCAGTCCCATCGAATTGGCCCATTCTACTTGAGTTTGAACAACTTAGAATGCCATTTCTGTGCAGATGATTTCTCCTTAGTGCATCTGGCTCTAGAGCTGAATATAAAGAAGGTTACCAGTCCCTCACACTGCTGTCTGTCTGCAGAGCCCAAAACCAACCTCTGAGCCTCCTCTGGCTGCACGTCTTCCTGAAGAAGAGGCCGAAGGGGAGGAAGATTCCCACCAAAGTGCACCTGCTGCCACTGCAGGGCCTGAGCATCCAGCATCAGTAAGTGGCACCTCTGGGTAGTCCTGTGGCTGGAACAAAGCATAGCTGCAAGTTTCTGGTCAGACAGCACCTCCCGTGCCTGGCTGAAGATGCTGAGGGCTGGAATCCTTCCAGCTCTTCCAGAGCACTTCCCCCAGCCTGTGAGGCCTGGAAAAGGGGTGTGGAACTTGGACGCTTAGGCATCGCTTTCCTACTGTTCTGACAGGGGCTGTGAATTTGTCTTAGCCAGAGACAAGAGGTAGCATTAGGATGTCTTGGGATGCTCCTGGGGTACAAGTGAAGCCCTTTGTGCCCAGTGGCTGTGCAGGCTCCTTGTCCCCAGTGAAGAGAGCAGTGCAAAGATGCAGTTCACAGCCTTGCAGGATATGAGGAGACACTGTCCCCAGGAGGGACCAGGCCCTCCCCACAGAACAGCTAAAGTCAGTCAGTAGCTAAAGGAACAGCTGAGTTGCAGCGGGGCCTGTAGCTGAATATACCGAAGGTTCTGAATGACAGGTTCTTTCCTGACCCTCATGCTGCTGTCTGCCCACAGAGCACAGGGGCAGCGTCAGCACCTGCTCTGGCTGCCTCTGCACCCGAGGAAGAGGCTGAAGAGGAGGAATCCGCTGCCAATGAACCTGCCCCTGCTGTCAGCCTGCGGCCTGAGCAGCCCACGTCAGTAAGTGCCTGTTTTGGCTAGCAGTGTCTTTGGTGTCATTTTGTCCATCATGTAAAAGCAGCCTTTGGATTTTGCGCCTTGAGCTGGAGAAGTGGGCTGCGAAAGCTGAGAGGTGAAGAGCCCTGGGTGTGGCCAGCAGCGTCTTCCTAGGAGCTTGCATTTGAAATGGGATCGGAGGGGCACCTCCGACGTGCAGGCATGTTTGTGACCCAAATGAATTTCTTGTCCCAGAGCTCCACCTCCTGTGTCCTGGTACCTGCACGAGCTGCAGCTGAAGGCCCTGAAGAAGCCTCCAGTCCCCAAGCTGGAAACTCAAGCCTGAGCAGCTCGTGCACCTGGAGCACGACTAGTTCCTCTGGCAGCAGCTGGAGCACGACTGGTTCCTCTGGCAGCAGAGAGCAGCTGGGAGAGAGGACAGAGGACAAGTGCCTGGCCATGCTGAGTATGTGCTTTGTGATCCTTGTCCGCCGGAGCAGTGCCTTGTGTGTGCGCGTGTCAGCAAGAGCTGTCCCACCTCCTGTTCCTCCTCAGCTGAGTGCCAGGTCCTGTGGCCTCCACACAGGACCTGCTGTTGTGCTTTGAGGTGGTGAGGGGTCCCTGGGGTGTTGCTCCTGCCTCTGAGGGCAGCTGGGCCTGGTTTGGCTTTGCCTGAGCTTCCCTCTATGCCAAAAAGAAAACAGAGGTTGTTTCTGGCTGAGCAGGAGGCTGCGACCTAGCGAATGAGTAGGCCTCAAGGAGCTCCTGTGGGGCCCAGCTCCTGTGGGGCACGGCCAAGGTCATCTTCAGAACTTAGCCTGGCCTAAAGGCTGAGGGACCTCATTCCTGAGGCCCATCACAGTAGGGTATAACATAAGCTGCTGCTCTTGAAAGGCAGAGGGGCATTGTTTAGGCAAAGTCCTGCTTAAAGCTGGAGATCTCGGCTCTGCTGGAAGCACTTTGCAATATTCTTCCTGTTCTGGAAAGGGCAGCTGTTGATAAGAATTGATTCCAGAACCCAAGATGCCTTGGATGTTTGCAAGGATGAAAGCTTTTGTTGAATGTCACAGAGTGTTCATGGCCAAGAACAGAAAGGTTTTGTTTTTCCTGCTGCCCTTAATGTTTGTAGACAACAATCACTTCTCCTGGTTGCAGTTTTCTGATCCCTGTCTCCTCTGACTGTTTCTCGATGTGCTTAGATTTTAGTGTAGACTTCTAGTTTTGGGCAGGCCATCTGTGCTGCAGGGCTGCTTGTCTTGCTGCTGTTGTTTATGAGGTGGTGGTGGTGGTGGTGGTGGTGGTGGTGGTGGTGTTTCCCAGCTGACTGAGTTGAAAGGGCAGAGTGTCCCAGACAGTGGGGCTGCCTTTCTGATCTGCTGCAGGGTGGGACCTCTTCTGAAGTGAACATCTTTCCTTGGGATTTTTACAGAGATGCTGGTGAGCGAGGGAGATCCTGAGGCTAAGTACACAGAACTGGAAACGATTGGCAAAGGGTGAGTGCAGCCACAGCTCCTTCTTCACAGCGGGGGGCGGTGCATTTTGCTGGTGTCACACCTCCCCAGAGTGACAGCAGGCAAGCTCCAAAGCTGTTCAGACACTGCGTTAAGATGATGCCTGATGATCTCTAAGTACTGGTCAGCATTTATAGCTGAAGTGGCCAGAAAAGTAGAGCCCTTCCTGTGTCTGGTGCACCAAAGAGAAGCAGCTGCCAATGGCTCTGGACCCAGAACACAGCCGTCTAAGGATCCTCTATTTTGAGTACTTCTCCATTTGTGTGCGCAACAGTGGAAGCCTTTGCCTGCTCCAGCTGTGGCTGCAGGCTGTGGCTGGACACTATTTTCCTTGGAAGCTGGAGAAAGGATCTGTGTCTGGAGGCTTTCCTCCAATGGCTCTTACATGGCTTCAGACTTCTCAGAAGGCCTCAGTGGTGGTGCTTGAATTTGGCAGATAGACTCCAAGGAGAGGTGTGAGAAGGCCGAACCGGCATGTGCCTGGAAAAATCCCACACATGCACAGATACAGAAAGAGAAAAGGGAGAAAAGACCCAGACGAGAATCTGTCGTGTTCCATTTACTGTTTGCCCCGGGACTTTTTTTCCGCGGTTGGACCGCGGTGTCCTGCACTTGCAGGGACTAAAGGACTTCTTCTTTCTCTGCTGCTCTTTTGTTTCTAGGGGTTTTGGCACGGTGTGCATGGCAGTGGAGACTGCCACAGGAGAAGAGGTAAGCGTCAAGCAGCGCCACAGCTTCTGCAGTGCTGTTTTAGGACGGCATTTTATCTGTCATGTCTGCAAGGGTTTGCTTTGTTCTTGTGCAATGGAGAATGCCAGTGGTTGCTGGAGTAATGATCAAGCCCCCTAGAAGTGCCAAAGGTTTCCCAGCAGTTTTGCTCCATTCTTACCGGCACAAAATGGCTTCCTGCTTGCAAGGGGTGTGTGAATGAAAATGGGGATGATAAAGTAAGGCCCTGGGGGAAGACTGTGGGCACAGCCTGTGTTGTTAGAGCTTTGCGGTGGAGAGCTTAGACCATGTTTCTCCCAGGTTTACAAGGCAAAGGGTATCTGGCTCTTTGTCCTGGGAGGTGCCCAAGCAAGCGGTCTGATGTCCAGCCACAAGGCGGTTTGGCCCAGCCCAGCTCCATCATCCCATAATCACTGTCTCCGTCTTCCCCTTGTGGTCCTGCGCCACAGACTTTGGTTCACGGTTTTCCATGTCGTTGTAGGTGGCCATAAAGAAAATTAGTCTCCTGGAAGAGAGCAGCAGTGAACTGTGCCTGAATGAAATCCAGGTCATGCGTGGCAATAAGAACGCCAATCTTGTGACCTTTCTAGACAGGTGAGTGGTTCTGCTGTTCTGCCATGAAAGGTCATCCACATCCTGCAAGGCAGCGGTTCAACCGCTGGCAGAGGATGGAGCTGACAGAGGATGGAGCTGTTAATTCCTGTTTCTGGACTGATCGACAGTGTCTTGGGAGGAGATTGCATTGGGGCTGCATTAATCTTTGCTGGCATACCTAGTTTGACGTGTGCTTTCAAAGAGCGGACTTGGCCCTGTCTTTCTTGAGCCAACAGCCTCAGAGTTCCTGTCCTCTCTCCACATTGTTTTGTTTGGTTTGGCATTTGATTTTTTTTCCCACGGTTCTTATGTGCTGACAAAACACTGTAGATTGAGTTCAAGCCCTGGAGAGCATAGCCAATGATTATTGACTTCCTCCTGTCTTCTTCTGAGAGAGACACAGGAAGGAGAATCCATCAGGAAGTGCACGCATTCATCTCCAGGCTGTTGTTTCCTCCCTTCAGCTACCTGGTGGACGAGGAAGTCTGGCTGGTGATGGAGTACATGGACGGAGGTTCTTTACACGATGTCATTAGGGAGATTCGTATGGCAGAAGGAGAGATAGCAGCTGTCTCTCGGGAGGTAAGGGATGGCGCTTGTGCTTCCCACGGCTTGGTCGGGATGGTCCTTCCAAATGGGTGATAAGGAGAGGAGAGATTTCACCTTCCGAGCTTCCTTTCTGCCTTTCTCTTATAACTGGCAGTAGCAAGAGCATCGGAAGTGCCTGCCAGTGTCCCTGCCCTTCTTCTAGGGTGTTTGTCTTTGCCTCTCTAAACACTTGCCTGGAGCCTGTGTGCGCTGCGTTCCTTCCCATTCCTTCCGCATTCCTTCCTAAGAGCAAAGGTGCTGCTGGCACCATGTCAAGCAAGTGGCAAAGACAAAGAGATACTCGCAGGACTCTCACAGAGCTCAGCCTGAAAGGAGAGCCTGGCAGCCAACGTGGTGTTGGCAAAAGCAGCCACTGTTGTCTGGCTGGAGAGAGTACAGCCACGGCAGCAGTGCTTCTTGAGTCTGTGTTTGCAGGGCACTGGCCAGAGGAACAATTGCCCTTTCTCTTTCAAAAGCAAACACACCCGCACTTAGAAAAGCACTGCTGTCCTCGTGTTGGAGCAGCAGGCTCTGCTGCCTTTGCCAGCAGCCTGTCTTGCCATGGCTCACCATCCCCCAGGAAGTCAGATGTGCCACTTCCCTGCTTGTGGGACGAAATCCACTTAGGCTCGTGTTGCTTTTTCCTCTCTCAGTGCCTGCAAGGCCTGGATTTCCTTCACTCCAAGCAAGTGATCCACCGAGACGTCAAAAGCCACAACATTCTCCTGGGCTTGGACGGATCTGTCAAGTTGGGTGGGTGTTGTTGGCCAGGCTCAGCCGTGGCGGGCTGCGGTGTGGGGCTGCCTTTGGGTGACTGCCGGTTCCCTGATGCCCGTGGCAGTGCAGGCTGCCCTGCTGTGAGCGCAGAGCACAGCCACAAGGCGCAGGGAGGTGTTGCTGGGAAGAAGGGGTAGGGGGTGCCTTTGGCTTGTGTGTGATCCTTCCCAAGCAAGGCAGTTGCAGTCTAATAGCTTCAGGGGACTAAAAGCCACTGCCTGAAACTGGGGGCTTTTGCTAAGTGGCCAATTCCGTATTTCCTCGGCTGCAGGCCTGAGGAATGGCAGCAGGGCCCCTTTGCAGCTGGGATTCCACACTGCCTTCTTGGACATTGGTACCGTGGGGAATTCTTTTGTTGGCTTCCCTAATTCACGCTGGCTTGATCAGAATGGTTTTTTTCTCCTCAGCTGACTTTGGCCTTTCTGCTCAGCTCACCGCTGAGCAGAGCAAACGGAGATCGGCTGTTGGGACAACTTACTGGATGGCGCCAGAAATTTTCAGCAGGAAGCCCTATGGCCCCAAAGTGGACATCTGGTCCTTTGGCATTGTGGGGATGGAGATGGTGGAAGGAGCGCCTCCTTACCTGATGATGACCTCCCGCACGGTACGCTGCAACTACTCTCAGATACTGCTGTCACTCGGACAAAATCTGCTCCCATTCTTCTGCTTGGGAAGCTTGCTAGCAGCTGAAAATGACGGGTTCCAGGCTGCATAGTCTCTCGTGCTTCTTGTCCAGATTATCCCCTTGGCATTTGATCACGAACTGCACCAAAACCTCACGATGCCTTTTGCTTGATGGAAGCTTTGCCTAAGGGAGCAGTGAGCAGTGCTGAGCTGCATTTGATGGAATAATCCTTGGAAATAGTAGAGTTAGATAAAAGTCTGTCTTCCGCATCGCCTGTAGAGCTGGTGTCAGTGCTCAGAGAAGCAAAGGGTGCTTTTGCTGATGGAGTTGCTCCTAATTCCATCAGCCAATGAAATCAGGGGCCAAGGCAAGAGCCTTTGCATATTGGACTGGCTATGGCTGCCTCGGGCTTTGGGTTCTTTTAGTAGGGGCAGGAAAGGTATCTGCCACCCTCGGGCAGGGAGTAAAGAGCCACTGGAGAGCGGAGCTTGTCCGGTGGGGTCTGTGTGAGCAGTTTGGGGTGTGAAAGAGGCAGGTAGAGCGTGGCATTTCCTTCTGCTCTAGGTTCAACAGCTGATAAGCACCAGGGGCAGCCCGAAGCTGCAGAACCCCAGGCAACAGTCCGCTTGGTTGCGAGACTTTCTGCACTGCTGCCTGGAGACGGACGAGGACAGGCGCTGGTCTGCCCAGGAACTTCTGCAGGTAAAAGGCAGAGCGGCTGCCGGATGCGCCAGCCACCCACTGCCAGGGGCTCCTCATCTGCTCAAGTCCAAGGCCTCGGATGGGCCCCGCTCCTAAGAATCTCCAGTCTGGGGGGCTTTTCAAAGGAAAAGAGAGGAGAATCCTGGCCTAGGATGGGTTGGAAGGAGCCTTTCAAGGTCACCTAGACCAAATCTCCTTAGGCTGAAGACATCTGAATTAATGGATTTGTGGGATTGGGAGCCATGTTGGCCCCATGTAGCAAGGTCCTGGATGTGGAGACAGAGGTGCACAGAATGCCCTCCTTTCTGTATCTTTCTTGTTGCCAGAGAAAGCCTGTTTCAGCCTGAGAGGTAAGTAGAAATTAATTTCTTCTTTTTCTCTTTGGGCAGCATCCGTTTGTAACCTCCGCCGAGCCGACCTCCAGCCTGACGCCTCTGATCGTGGCAACGCAGCAGTTTATGGCCGAGAGGAGATACTAGCCCTGGAAGAGGCCATAGTTGTTTATTCTAGTTCCTAGTTCCTAGTTTCTAGCTCGTAGTTTGTAGTTTGTTTAGACGGATAGTGGAAATAAATAGGATAATAAATAAAACCTTCACTGTGTTGGAAGCTTCCCTTTGTTCTCACCCTGTCATTAAGCTCTAAATTTGCTTCGGAATGGTCAGGTGTTTCTTAAATGTGGGAAGAGCCATAGATGGAGTTTGTGGCATGGATTGGAAGCGGGCAGAAGTCTTGTGGCTTTGTTGCCGCCAGGCACAACCTGTTGTGGAGAGACAGGCTTGCAGCTGTGACTAGAGGAGCAGAGTGGGGCAAAACGGAGCAGAGCAGTGGTGTCACTGCTGGGGTTGCTGCTGTGGCTGTGGTTGCGCTGCAGCTCTTGGGAAAGGTTGGGAGTGTCTGTGTTGCTGTGGGCAGAGGGGGAGGGAGCCTGGCTTCTCCACAGGCTCAGGCACAGGTGAGTGTCCAGTGGGAAGGCGAGTTCTGCCACGGGAACTAAGGCCTACATGAGGGAGTGAAAACTGGTGCAGTTTGGATCTGCGTGAGCCACTGCGGAGGCCTGTGGGCCTGCTAGGGGACTTCTTGGGTCTATGCTCTGGAAGAACGTCCCCTAGACTTTAACCTTTCCCATGGACTCCTGTTTTTTGTCTCAATGTACGTTTGATACCTTATTAGTGATATCCAGTGATCATATAGGGATTATTGAAAATCATTTACTTTGCGATGTTTGGTGATAATTGAGGGTATATTTGACGATCACTTAAATTTAAATTTTAGTTGCACAATATTTAACCAATTTCCTTTCCCAGTTCTCGTATTCCATCCCCCGCTTCCCTGAACCCACTATCCCTGAGAAGGACAGGACTGGAGATGGAACCTGCTCAAGAGCACAGGCCAGCCACCAGCCATCTGCCATCTCCCCTCCTTTTCTGTGCCCTTGCCAGGACGGTAGCGGCCATGCCTCCCCGGATTCTACCCTAACCCACTTTGCGACAGCCCCCAACCCTGCTCCCGCTTTCCTATTGTATTAGCAGTCCCCGATTTTTGTTGTAATTCATGTTTCAGAGATTACGGACGTAGGCGACCCCCAGCAGCCAGTCGACCCAGTTATTTTATTTATTTAGGCAGGAGAGCCGGCACCCTCCGTACAGCCGGAGGAAGGGCTCTGTTGCCCCCACAGGAGACCCGTGCCCAGCCCCGCCGTAAGGTCCCCCACAGGCTAGTCCCCCACAAAACCTCTCCTTTTGATTTGTGTGGTTGGTCAAGGGCACCAGGGGAGGGTGCCACCACAAGTCCTTTTGATTTTCTGTTCTCTTTTGTTTTGTGGGTAAGTGAGGGGGAATGAAGTGACGGAGAGCTGCCTGGGACTCGGGCCCTCAGAAGTGAGGGGAAATGAAAATTGGATTTACTTATTGTTTAGTTATGCTCCGCAATATCAACCCGCCTGTTTCTTTAATTCTCAAGTTTAGTTAATGTCTATCAAGTATTATGTTGTTTTTAGTTAGAACAAGGTTATTATTTTTACTACGATTGTTAGACCTTTCATTTTAAATAAAACCAAAAAGGGGGCAGTTGTGGGAGCTTGTGCTGGAGGGGATGGGCCATGAAGTGGCCACACATTAGACAATCAATCGTTAGATGTATGTATATCTCTATCTATCTCTATCTCTATCTCTATCTCTATCTCTATCTCTATCTATCTATATCTATATCTATATCTATATCTATATCTGTCTACCTGTGTTGACCTCACTTTGGCATCTTCTGAAGCAGCCTCTTTATGTTTTGTTTTGCACCCTTGTTTGTGCCCTTTTATTTATGAAATATCTTCAGTTTTGGCACTTCAGTTGTACCCGTCTCTTCTCTGTTGCTCTGCCATGGAGCACACCACAGTTATGCTGCCGAGACCGGAGAGTTTCCCCTCGCGCCCCACGGATGCCCGGGGTGTTGTTGCTGATTCTTCTCTGGCCGCCCCACTGCTAGCTGGGTCGTGTGGGGCAGAGAAGGGAACCGGCACCCAGAGAGGGATCATTTCAGTGCCTTTCAGAAAATGACAGCAGAGCAACCTTTCTCAGTAAAGCCATCTGAAATTACTTAATTGTCCTAATAGTCTGGATTGTCTCAGGGCTGGGGGTCAAAGATATAACAAAACTCAAGAGGCTCCAACCTCCCCAGCATCTCATTTCAGTCAAGGCTGCCGACCAAATCCCTTCCTGACTTTACCTAACGCTTCAGTGGTTCTCAAACCCAAACTCTTTCTTTCTTCTTGTCTTCCGTCAGCTTTACCACTTATGCCTTCTTGGTCTACAGCTGGAGAGAGTTTTCCAGCTGCCACCTCTGCTCCTCTGTCAGCCCCTTTTCCTCCTACTTCCAGGAAGCCCCCTTCCTTCCTTCCAGGGGCCACCCACAGTTCCACATGCCTTTCTTGTGCACAATCATGCTCTACACACCACCTACCATTATTACACCTACTTGCCTTGGTGGAGTAATTTTGTGCTTTGCTCTCAGGAGACGGGAAGAGGTCTAAAAATTTGCCTAAGATAAATGTAGGGAGGAATTGTCTCTCCCCACTGTGGCAACCAGAGAGAAGATACAAAACTTTTAAAATATTGCTTGCAACAAACGTATCTAAAACCTATGCACGTAAATGTCTTAAAAGGTAGCAAGATAAAAACATGTAAACACTCAATGCGGTGAAGAAGAGCAATTCTTCAGTCCTGTCACCACTTCATCTTTCCGTGAAACACCTCTAGGAGGAGAAAACTCAGTCCCATTTGAACCTGCTTCAGACCGAGGAACTATCCCCTTGGTATTCTTTTGTCTTCTCTGCCACAGAAAGTTTTGGTGATCCTTTCATTAAACCAACAAAAAAAGCCTGTAAAAAGAAACTGAGAAGACATCAAGAAAGCAACAATCGCCAATAGGCCTTATTTGGCAAAAGTTATCTTATTTAAATTATCCACTGCCGTAACAATACTGATGAGGATTCTTAGCACCATGTAGGCAAACCAAAGTTAGAGTAGCCAACCATCCTTTTGAGACCTTTTCAGTTTTAGGTGACATGGGCTTTTGGTCGGATCTACACGTTCTGTTACATTCTATTTTGCAAATTTAGACTGCAGTCCATAAGCCAAAATTTCTTTTCCACGGGTCAGGTAGTATTTGTTCTAGCTGTGTGATGTTAGAGTGGTCCTCAGGGAAAAGGACATGGCTCTCTTTTCTTTCTTGTTCTCTTACCCCTCTGGCACTCAAAGCCATACTTGCTATTATAGACACTAGGTACAAGCTCCTGCTAGCATGGTTAACTAATTCAGGAGCAAACAGCCATGCTGCCATACTAGGGACATTGCTCTGGAAATGGGCAGAAAGATAAACCATGGAATGCTTTTCACTTCAGAAATGTTCCATTGCAGCTTTATCTGCAGCGGAGTTCCATTTACTGTACTGTCCAGTACAATTCCGTGCCTCCAGAGCTAACGTTAAGCACATAATTTGGGAGTCTCGAGCTGTAAATCTCACAGCCCTGGCATCAAAAGTCCTTTCGCTTCTGGTGAAGCGGCTCTGTATTCCAGGTCTGGACATACACCCAGTCTCCTGCCTGGTGAGGATATACTTGAACATTCAGGGTTATTAGTGAGACCAAAACAACCAACTTGCATGAGGAGAAAAGCATTTTCTCCTAAGGATTCTCCTACAGAGTCTCTAGTGGCAGCATTTCGGCCTCCAGCCTCTGGTGGCAGACAAGGCTCAATACCCACTGCTGCCAGAAGGAGACGCTGCAGGAGCAGTCTGCAAAGCTTCTTTAAGAATACAAGGAAACGGACTCTCCATTTAGTCCCCATTTTATTTCCAGAAAGCCTCTTAGGATGGCTGAATTCACCACCCTCTCGCAACCCAATTTTGGAGGTGGTCCCGAGATTTTGTTTTCTTAATCTTGATCCTTAAATTTTGAACTAAATTACAATAACCCAGAAGAAGGGAAACGGGACATCAGCTGTTTCTCATGCATTGCTTGGGGCTTCTCCCCCGCTCCAAGGGGTCCAAACTCTTCACGCAACAGATTGTTCCCCAGGCAAAAGACCAGGGCTTTTCACCATGTGCTTCTTTCCCAAAAGGATTTATTTCATTCCCCCCCGCCCCCCGCCCCCATTAGCAAAATTCTCAAAACATTCTCCATTTCTCTTTCTTTGGGATCATTGCTAATTTTCCCGTGTAATTCAACCACTTCTGTTGCAGAGGGAGGTACCACTACCCTACACTGCCTCCTGATAAGCAAATTGCTTCTTTATCAGCGGGCAGGGCTTGGGATGAGAAGGAGGGAAGAAGATTGGCTTTGCTGAGTCGAACCTCGCCTCCAGAGAGCAGAGGAAGGTGACATCATCTTCGGGGCACCCCCCTCTGTATGTTTTAGGGGCGGGCGGAGTTTAGGCTGAAGGGCAGCGTTTGACTCGGAGGCATTAAACCCCTCGCAAGGGCTGCGGGGGTAACCTTGCAGTCAGGGAGGCCTGGCTGTTCCTCGAGTCTAGAAAACGCTGGTTCCAGGCCTTCCCCAGCCGAGTTCAGTTGCAAGTCTAAAGCTCTTTGGCTTTGGACCAGCGCGTTTAACTGGCTTCTCAGGTTTTGGGGGCTGGCTTCATCCCTGCATTCACTTCCTGCTCCGGCGGCCTGAGGCTGGCTATTGTTTCAGGCTCTAAGGCAATTTGCAACTGATTCAGCTCCTTTTCTAGCTGTTGGCAACTTACAGCTCTCTGAGTCAAATCTCCATGCATATGGATACCAGGCATGGTCCTTTCCTGGGATTTTAAATTTTTCTTCTACCAAAATTCATGTTTTCTCCACAAGTAACTGCGGATGGTGCTGGCTTTTCTCAGTCTCCATCTCTCTTTAGGGCTGGACAAGCTTTATATATAAGCTTTTAGCAGGTCTGCCAGTGGAGAGCAGTTGAGATCAGCTTCTGCGTGGGATTCTATTACTTTTCTGCCAGAAAATAGCAGCTTTGACTGCAAATTTATTTCTCCTTTATTATGTCATGAGCAGTTACTGCTGTATAAAATGGCCATGTCACCTCAAGAACAGCCTGCTCATTGTGCCAGTTAAAATGTAAGGCCCCAAAAACGTTGCTCTATGGGACACTTTAAAAGGACTTAAACTTGTTCACGTACTCGGACGTAGAAAAGCAGGAGAAATACTGACAAGACGTTCTCAAGAGGTCGGAATGACAAAAATAATCTTCACTGGCAACTTCTGAAAATCAGAGAACTTTGGCAAAAAATTTAGAGCGGGATTCAATCCACATGAAACATTCCATCAAGCATTAACTTAGCCCATTCAACTTCACAAACTCCAAGCCTGTAAGATTTTAAGTTACTCAAAAATCTGAGAGGATGGAATTGGAAAAATAAAGGGGAAGAGAGAAGGAGAGAAAATACCTAGAAAAGAATCAACATAGCTACCAATCCTGGTTCCAGTGGTGTTCAGCTGATAGAATTCCAAGAGGAGGTAGGGCCAAGACGTGGTTGCCATGTCTCGGGAGTTAAATACCCTTTGGCTTTCCTGGGGCCTTCCCCCACATGGGGCTCCCACTCACCCGGCCTTTTAGGAGCTGAGTTAGGGGTTCCAGACACAGGTGTGGAGCGTTGCCTCTGCTGTGCCAGGGATCAGCGGCCACTGCTGGGCTGGGATACAGGCCTGGCAGTGTGGGGTGGGCAGAGTAGGGCATCACCTCACCAGAGCAAGGCTTGGTCTGCCCCTTTCCCCGCATACAAGCACCTGAAATGTTTTGAGCCAGCAATCTCTAGCCTCTCACCACAAGGTTTCCGGGTTCCTGTGCTTCTTGGCTGTCAAGACTCCAAAGATTTGTGGCTGGATATTAAGAAACCTGCACTTTTATTCTCTTTATCCAAAAGAGGCAGCATGAGGCTTGTTTGTTCTTTCTAAGACCTTCCCTCCTTTCTGTGTCCTCATCCTGAGATAGTCCTTGTAACACCTCTCCTCTCTCCCCTTCTCCACGACAATGGAGGGGAACAACGGAAAAACCAATCTATGAGTGGCAAAAAATGTTAGAGTTACAATGTAGTAAGGAAAAAAAAAAAAAAAAAAAGCAGTATACAACAAGAAGAAGAAAATTGTGCAAAAGAGGTAATGGCTTAAGCGACAAAGGTGAAGTGTCACATGGGGCGCCTGGAACAAAGACAAGATGGCGAGGGCTTACAGAATGATTCTGATGGTAGATGGGGGCTGCTGGTGCTGCCTGGAGCAGCTGTGGACCTGCAGTGGCAGTTTCCTGCTCCCTCTCTGCAGCAGTGATGGTGGCAGCGGCGATGGTGACGGATGTCTCTCCCTGCAGAGCTCTGTTTGGTACTGCCGCTACCATCAGTCCGCCATGCTGGGCGTGTGCATGGGAATCAGCTCTGCCGCTTCACTGCCTCTTCCTCCCACCCTGCTGGGCTCCGTTTGGCTTGGCTGGGCTCCCTTTTGGCTTGGCTGAACTCACTTGGTATCAGTGTCACCACTCTGGGTTGCCTTGTTCTGCTGGAGCGGAAATACAGTCCCAGATGCCACCCTGGCCCTGATGGTTTCAGCCATGTGTCAGAGCTGTCACTTCTGTGCCACCCATCTCAGCCCCGTGTCCTAAGAAATACTGTGGAAGGACAAAACTGGGGGGGTGGGGGTTGAGGGGGGAAACGGTGGTGGTGCTTTGGTGCCAAGGCCTCTGTGCTAGAGGGAGCCAGACAGAAGGATCCCCCTTGCATTTCCGGTCATGGCATTTCCCTGCTGAAATCCTACTGTGGCTACGATGTACAATGTTTTGAAGAAATAGTGCTGAAAGATCCATGACCTCGTCTCTGTAGCTAGGAGAAAGCTCTAAATGCAATTAAAGCAGTGCTTCTCCTTGTTTGCTGCTTTCTAGAGCTGAGGAAGGTCCAGGTGGAACATTATTGGCCAGAAGCATTGGTGGCCAAAGACCACTAGCGTGGTTCCTCACATCCTGGTCCCTTCTCGGTGCTCAGCTTCTCGGTGTGGGCTACAGGGGCTTAGTGTGTTCTTGGAGTTACTCTTAGATGCCTTGAGCAGCAGGTTCTGGACTAGGAGGGCTTTTTGTGTTGCTTTGTAGCAGAGGAGAGCTTTGCAGGCTTTTTTTGGCCTGAGCTGTAGAGAAGGCCTGGTTCTATGCATGAATTCACAAACCAGCCTAGGGTGGCTGCTATTGTGATGTCAGCGGCCGCATCCCAGCGTTGTCAAGGTAAAGTTGCTGTGCCGAGGCCCGGAAGGGCTCAGTGCGCAGAGCAGCTCTGTGGCACGCTCGCTGCAGGTGGAACCTGCTGATCGCCGAGGTCTCTGCCAGCAGGACTCTTGAGTATTTTTGTTTCTTCCCCACAGGCGTTGTCTGGTGCAGACTTGAGCAGCACTGCTCAAGCCATGGAGAGGGTGTGTGCTGCAGTTTGCACGGCTTTCTCCTTGGCTTATTCTGGGTACTTTTTCACCCACCTGGCACGTAAGTGGACTGTTTTGTTCAGTGCGGCATATGGAAACCAAAATGCCACCAAGAGGCCTTTAGTTGGGTAAAGCTGCTGTCAACAGCTGCAGCTAAGAAGGGGGTGTCTCTAGCCAGTGGGGCGTGGGGCAGCATTTGTAATGTAGCCTGCAGGGGTTCCGCTCCTCCCGTGGCATAGCCTGTGGCAATGGAGTCTGGAATCTCCCCAGTTTGCTGGCTCAAGCAAGACAACTTCCAAGATAGGAAGACTGGGAGAGCTTGACAGGAGTCCTTGTGAAAGCTGTGCGCTGCTCTCCAGGACTGAGGGAAAGTCCCTCAGTTCAAGTCTTCTTGTCTGCATTCCCTCATCCCAGGACGTGCCTGTGGAACTTGACACTTCCTGCGTGCTAGAAGAGCCATTTGTTCTGTGATGAAACCACAGACTCAGCTTGGAAAAGGCCTCTGAGATAGACATTTCAGAGGAGTTCTTGTGTGCTGCTGAAGCCAGGAGCTGTTCCTGTGCTGTGTCACCACAGAACTGCCACCATGGTTAAGGGGGACTTGGGCAAAGCTATTTTGGGGAAAGGCTTTCAGGAAGCCCATGGCAATTGCTGCATGCAATCTCTTCAGAAAACTGAAGTACAGGAAAGAGAGGAGCTGTAGCTCCTGCTGGATGGGGTGGGGCAGAAGCTGTAATGCCTAGTACAGAACCACTCGGACTTTCTCAGTCTCAAGTTTCTATGGGTTGAGTGGCCAAAGAGGACAGAAGGTAGACACGAGGCAGTGGTTTGTGCTGTTGTCTTGCTTGCTGTGTGACACAAGGCTTGCTGCTGGAGTGACGTAGTGAAAACAGAATGATCTGTCTTTGGGTTGGTGACTTTCTGGTAGGCTTGCCCAGCACAGGCAGTTTTCTTACAGCATCTGGTTCTTTTTCCCTTGTGTGTTGCAGGTCACGTCACCCGTGCCTGGAGAGAATCCGGTCCTTGGGTGAGTGGGAAAGGAGCCTTTGGCGTTGGTAGCATTTGACAATTGTGGAGCAAGCTGTGAGCTGGGCCTGTTGCAGTCCAGCGCCAGCCTGCTTGGATGAATGGAAGTACAGTGCAGGCTCTTCGCAGAAGCAGCCGCAGCAGCAGCAGCAGTAGCAGCTGCAGGAGGAGTTGGATCCCGGGCTGTTTCCTCCAGTTCCTTTTCAGAGCTTTTAAGCAGCTGAAAGTGGGGTTGCTTGGTGCTTTAAGCCATGATGGAATTTCTCCTGTAGAAGAGAGTGCAGTCCCATCGAATTGGCCCATTCTACTTGAGTTTGAACAACTTAGAATGCCATTTCTGTGCAGATGATTTCTCCTTAGTGCATCTGGCTCTAGAGCTGAATATAAAGAAGGTTACCAGTCCCTCACACTGCTGTCTGTCTGCAGAGCCCAAAACCAACCTCTGAGCCTCCTCTGGCTGCACGTCTTCCTGAAGAAGAGGCCGAAGGGGAGGAAGATTCCCACCAAAGTGCACCTGCTGCCACTGCAGGGCCTGAGCATCCAGCATCAGTAAGTGGCACCTCTGGGTAGTCCTGTGGCTGGAACAAAGCATAGCTGCAAGTTTCTGGTCAGACAGCACCTCCCGTGCCTGGCTGAAGATGCTGAGGGCTGGAATCCTTCCAGCTCTTCCAGAGCACTTCCCCCAGCCTGTGAGGCCTGGAAAAGGGGTGTGGAACTTGGACGCTTAGGCATCGCTTTCCTACTGTTCTGACAGGGGCTGTGAATTTGTCTTAGCCAGAGACAAGAGGTAGCATTAGGATGTCTTGGGATGCTCCTGGGGTACAAGTGAAGCCCTTTGTGCCCAGTGGCTGTGCAGGCTCCTTGTCCCCAGTGAAGAGAGCAGTGCAAAGATGCAGTTCACAGCCTTGCAGGATATGAGGAGACACTGTCCCCAGGAGGGACCAGGCCCTCCCCACAGAACAGCTAAAGTCAGTCAGTAGCTAAAGGAACAGCTGAGTTGCAGCGGGGCCTGTAGCTGAATATACCGAAGGTTCTGAATGACAGGTTCTTTCCTGACCCTCATGCTGCTGTCTGCCCACAGAGCACAGGGGCAGCGTCAGCACCTGCTCTGGCTGCCTCTGCACCCGAGGAAGAGGCTGAAGAGGAGGAATCCGCTGCCAATGAACCTGCCCCTGCTGTCAGCCTGCGGCCTGAGCAGCCCACGTCAGTAAGTGCCTGTTTTGGCTAGCAGTGTCTTTGGTGTCATTTTGTCCATCATGTAAAAGCAGCCTTTGGATTTTGCGCCTTGAGCTGGAGAAGTGGGCTGCGAAAGCTGAGAGGTGAAGAGCCCTGGGTGTGGCCAGCAGCGTCTTCCTAGGAGCTTGCATTTGAAATGGGATCGGAGGGGCACCTCCGACGTGCAGGCATGTTTGTGACCCAAATGAATTTCTTGTCCCAGAGCTCCACCTCCTGTGTCCTGGTACCTGCACGAGCTGCAGCTGAAGGCCCTGAAGAAGCCTCCAGTCCCCAAGCTGGAAACTCAAGCCTGAGCAGCTCGTGCACCTGGAGCACGACTAGTTCCTCTGGCAGCAGCTGGAGCACGACTGGTTCCTCTGGCAGCAGAGAGCAGCTGGGAGAGAGGACAGAGGACAAGTGCCTGGCCATGCTGAGTATGTGCTTTGTGATCCTTGTCCGCCGGAGCAGTGCCTTGTGTGTGCGCGTGTCAGCAAGAGCTGTCCCACCTCCTGTTCCTCCTCAGCTGAGTGCCAGGTCCTGTGGCCTCCACACAGGACCTGCTGTTGTGCTTTGAGGTGGTGAGGGGTCCCTGGGGTGTTGCTCCTGCCTCTGAGGGCAGCTGGGCCTGGTTTGGCTTTGCCTGAGCTTCCCTCTATGCCAAAAAGAAAACAGAGGTTGTTTCTGGCTGAGCAGGAGGCTGCGACCTAGCGAATGAGTAGGCCTCAAGGAGCTCCTGTGGGGCCCAGCTCCTGTGGGGCACGGCCAAGGTCATCTTCAGAACTTAGCCTGGCCTAAAGGCTGAGGGACCTCATTCCTGAGGCCCATCACAGTAGGGTATAACATAAGCTGCTGCTCTTGAAAGGCAGAGGGGCATTGTTTAGGCAAAGTCCTGCTTAAAGCTGGAGATCTCGGCTCTGCTGGAAGCACTTTGCAATATTCTTCCTGTTCTGGAAAGGGCAGCTGTTGATAAGAATTGATTCCAGAACCCAAGATGCCTTGGATGTTTGCAAGGATGAAAGCTTTTGTTGAATGTCACAGAGTGTTCATGGCCAAGAACAGAAAGGTTTTGTTTTTCCTGCTGCCCTTAATGTTTGTAGACAACAATCACTTCTCCTGGTTGCAGTTTTCTGATCCCTGTCTCCTCTGACTGTTTCTCGATGTGCTTAGATTTTAGTGTAGACTTCTAGTTTTGGGCAGGCCATCTGTGCTGCAGGGCTGCTTGTCTTGCTGCTGTTGTTTTTGAGGTGGTGGTGGTGGTGGTGGTGGTGGTGGTGGTGGTGTTTCCCAGCTGACTGAGTTGAAAGGGCAGAGTGTCCCAGACAGTGGGGCTGCCTTTCTGATCTGCTGCAGGGTGGGACCTCTTCTGAAGTGAACATCTTTCCTTGGGATTTTTACAGAGATGCTGGTGAGCGAGGGAGATCCTGAGGCTAAGTACACAGAACTGGAAACGATTGGCAAAGGGTGAGTGCAGCCACAGCTCCTTCTTCACAGCGGGGGGCGGTGCATTTTGCTGGTGTCACACCTCCCCTGAGTGACAGCAGGCAAGCTCCAAAGCTGTTCAGACACTGCGTTAAGATGATGCCTGATGATCTCTAAGTACTGGTCAGCATTTATAGCTGAAGTGGCCAGAAAAGTAGAGCCCTTCCTGTGTCTGGTGCACCAAAGAGAAGCAGCTGCCAATGGCTCTGGACCCAGAACACAGCCGTCTAAGGATCCTCTATTTTGAGTACTTCTCCATTTGTGTGCGCAACAGTGGAAGCCTTTGCCTGCTCCGGCTGTGGCTGCAGGCTGTGGCTGGACACTATTTTCCTTGGAAGCTGGAGAAAGGATCTGTGTCTGGAGGCTTTCCTCCAATGGCTCTTACATGGCTTCAGACTTCTCAGAAGGCCTGAGTGGTGGTGCTTGAATTTGGCAGATAGACTCCAAGGAGAGGTGTGAGAAGGCCGAACCGGCATGTGCCTGGAAAAATCCCACACATGCACAGATACAGAAAGAGAAAAGGGAGAAAAGACCCAGACGAGAATCTGTCGTGTTCCATTTACTGTTTGCCCCGGGACTTTTTTTCCGCGGTTGGACCGCGGTGTCCTGCACTTGCAGGGACTAAAGGACTTCTTCTTTCTCTGCTGCTCTTTTGTTTCTAGGGGTTTTGGCACGGTGTGCATGGCAGTGGAGACTGCCACAGGAGAAGAGGTAAGCGTCAAGCAGCGCCACAGCTTCTGCAGTGCTGTTTTAGGACGGCATTTTATCTGTCATGTCTGCAAGGGTTTGCTTTGTTCTTGTGCAATGGAGAATGCCAGTGGTTGCTGGAGTAATGATCAAGCCCCCTAGAAGTGCCAAAGGTTTCCCAGCAGTTTTGCTCCATTCTTACCGGCACAAAATGGCTTCCTGCTTGCAAGGGGTGTGTGAATGAAAATGGGGATGATAAAGTAAGGCCCTGGGGGAAGACTGTGGGCACAGCCTGTGTTGTTAGAGCTTTGCGGTGGAGAGCTTAGACCATGTTTCTCCCAGGTTTACAAGGCAAAGGGTATCTGGCTCTTTGTCCTGGGAGGTGCCCAAGCAAGCGGTCTGATGTCCAGCCACAAGGCGGTTTGGCCCAGCCCAGCTCCATCATCCCATAATCACTGTCTCCGTCTTCCCCTTGTGGTCCTGCGCCACAGACTTTGGTTCACGGTTTTCCATGTCGTTGTAGGTGGCCATAAAGAAAATTAGTCTCCTGGAAGAGAGCAGCAGTGAACTGTGCCTGAATGAAATCCAGGTCATGCGTGGCAATAAGAACGCCAATCTTGTGACCTTTCTAGACAGGTGAGTGGTTCTGCTGTTCTGCCATGAAAGGTCATCCACATCCTGCAAGGCAGCGGTTCAACCGCTGGCAGAGGATGGAGCTGACAGAGGATGGAGCTGTTAATTCCTGTTTCTGGACTGATCGACAGTGTCTTGGGAGGAGATTGCATTGGGGCTGCATTAATCTTTGCTGGCATACCTAGTTTGACGTGTGCTTTCAAAGAGCGGACTTGGCCCTGTCTTTCTTGAGCCAACAGCCTCAGAGTTCCTGTCCTCTCTCCACATTGTTTTGTTTGGTTTGGCATTTGATTTTTTTTCCCACGGGTCTTATGTGCTGACAAAACACTGTAGATTGAGTTCAAGCCCTGGAGAGCATAGTGAATGATTATTGACTTCCTCCTGTCTTCTTCTGAGAGAGACACAGGAAGGAGAATCCATCAGGAAGTGCACACATTCATCTCCAGGCTGTTGTTTCCTCCCTTCAGCTACCTGGTGGACGAGGAAGTCTGGCTGGTGATGGAGTACATGGACGGAGGTTCTTTACACGATGTCATTAGGGAGATTCGTATGGCAGAAGGAGAGATAGCAGCTGTCTCTCGGGAGGTAAGGGATGGCGCTTGTGCTTCCCACGGCTTGGTCGGGATGGTCCTTCCAAATGGGTGATAAGGAGAGGAGAGATTTCACCTTCCGAGCTTCCTTTCTGCCTTTCTCTTATAACTGGCAGTAGCAAGAGCATCGGAAGTGCCTGCCAGTGTCCCTGCCCTTCTTCTAGGGTGTTTGTCTTTGCCTCTCTAAACACTTGCCTGGAGCCTGTGTGCGCTGCGTTCCTTCCCATTCCTTCCGCATTCCTTCCTAAGAGCAAAGGTGCTGCTGGCACCATGTCAAGCAAGTGGCAAAGACAAAGAGATACTCGCAGGACTCTCACAGAGCTCAGCCTGAAAGGAGAGCCTGGCAGCCAACGTGGTGTTGGCAAAAGCAGCCACTGTTGTCTGGCTGGAGAGAGTACAGCCACGGCAGCAGTGCTTCTTGAGTCTGTGTTTGCAGGGCACTGGCCAGAGGAACAATTGCCCTTTCTCTTTCAAAAGCAAACACACCCGCACTTAGAAAAGCACTGCTGTCCTCGTGTTGGAGCAGCAGGCTCTGCTGCCTTTGCCAGCAGCCTGTCTTGCCATGGCTCACCATCCCCCAGGAAGTCAGATGTGCCACTTCCCTGCTTGTGGGACGAAATCCACTTAGGCTCGTGTTGCTTTTTCCTCTCTCAGTGCCTGCAAGGCCTGGATTTCCTTCACTCCAAGCAAGTGATCCACCGAGACGTCAAAAGCCACAACATTCTCCTGGGCTTGGACGGATCTGTCAAGTTGGGTGGGTGTTGTTGGCCAGGCTCAGCCGTGGCGGGCTGCGGTGTGGGGCTGCCTTTGGGTGACTGCCGGTTCCCTGATGCCCGTGGCAGTGCAGGCTGCCCTGCTGTGAGCGCAGAGCACAGCCACAAGGCGCAGGGAGGTGTTGCTGGGAAGAAGGGGTAGGGGGTGCCTTTGGCTTGTGTGTGATCCTTCCCAAGCAAGGCAGTTGCAGTCTAATAGCTTCAGGGGACTAAAAGCCACTGCCTGAAACTGGGGGCTTTTGCTAAGTGGCCAATTCCGTATTTCCTCGGCTGCAGGCCTGAGGAATGGCAGCAGGGCCCCTTTGCAGCTGGGATTCCACACTGCCTTCTTGGACATTGGTACCGTGGGGAATTCTTTTGTTGGCTTCCCTAATTCACGCTGGCTTGATCAGAATGGTTTTTTTCTCCTCAGCTGACTTTGGCCTTTCTGCTCAGCTCACCGCTGAGCAGAGCAAACGGAGATCGGCTGTTGGGACAACTTACTGGATGGCGCCAGAAATTTTCAGCAGGAAGCCCTATGGCCCCAAAGTGGACATCTGGTCCTTTGGCATTGTGGGGATGGAGATGGTGGAAGGAGCGCCTCCTTACCTGATGATGACCTCCCGCACGGTACGCTGCAACTACTCTCAGATACTGCTGTCACTCGGACAAAATCTGCTCCCATTCTTCTGCTTGGGAAGCTTGCTAGCAGCTGAAAATGACGGGTTCCAGGCTGCATAGTCTCTCGTGCTTCTTGTCCAGATTATCCCCTTGGCATTTGATCACGAACTGCACCAAAACCTCACGATGCCTTTTGCTTGATGGAAGCTTTGCCTAAGGGAGCAGTGAGCAGTGCTGAGCTGCATTTGATGGAATAATCCTTGGAAATAGTAGAGTTAGATAAAAGTCTGTCTTCCGCATCGCCTGTAGAGCTGGTGTCAGTGCTCAGAGAAGCAAAGGGTGCTTTTGCTGATGGAGTTGCTCCTAATTCCATCAGCCAATGAAATCAGGGGCCAAGGCAAGAGCCTTTGCATATTGGACTGGCTATGGCTGCCTCGGGCTTTGGGTTCTTTTAGTAGGGGCAGGAAAGGTATCTGCCACCCTCGGGCAGGGAGTAAAGAGCCACTGGAGAGCGGAGCTTGTCCGGTGGGGTCTGTGTGAGCAGTTTGGGGTGTGAAAGAGGCAGGTAGAGCGTGGCATTTCCTTCTGCTCTAGGTTCAACAGCTGATAAGCACCAGGGGCAGCCCGAAGCTGCAGAACCCCAGGCAACAGTCCGCTTGGTTGCGAGACTTTCTGCACTGCTGCCTGGAGACGGACGAGGACAGGCGCTGGTCTGCCCAGGAACTTCTGCAGGTAAAAGGCAGAGCGGCTGCCGGATGCGCCAGCCACCCACTGCCAGGGGCTCCTCATCTGCTCAAGTCCAAGGCCTCGGATGGGCCCCGCTCCTAAGAATCTCCAGTCTGGGGGGCTTTTCAAAGGAAAAGAGAGGAGAATCCTGGCCTAGGATGGGTTGGAAGGAGCCTTTCAAGGTCACCTAGACCAAATCTCCTTAGGCTGAAGACATCTGAATTAATGGATTTGTGGGATTGGGAGCCATGTTGGCCCCATGTAGCAAGGTCCTGGATGTGGAGACAGAGGTGCACAGAATGCCCTCCTTTCTGTATCTTTCTTGTTGCCAGAGAAAGCCTGTTTCAGCCTGTGAGGTAAGTAGAAATTAATTTCTTCTTTTTCTCTTTGGGCAGCATCCGTTTGTAACCTCCGCCGAGCCGACCTCCAGCCTGACGCCTCTGATCGTGGCAACGCAGCAGTTTATGGCCGAGAGGAGATACTAGCCCTGGAAGAGGCCATAGTTGTTTATTCTAGTTCCTAGTTCCTAGTTTCTAGCTCGTAGTTTGTAGTTTGTTTAGACGGATAGTGGAAATAAATAGGATAATAAATAAAACCTTCACTGTGTTGGAAGCTTCCCTTTGTTCTCACCCTGTCATTAAGCTCTAAATTTGCTTCGGAATGGTCAGGTGTTTCTTAAATGTGGGAAGAGCCATAGATGGAGTTTGTGGCATGGATTGGAAGCGGGCAGAAGTCTTGTGGCTTTGTTGCCGCCAGGCACAACCTGTTGTGGAGAGACAGGCTTGCAGCTGTGACTAGAGGAGCAGAGTGGGGCAAAACGGAGCAGAGCAGTGGTGTCACTGCTGGGGTTGCTGCTGTGGCTGTGGTTGCGCTGCAGCTCTTGGGAAAGGTTGGGAGTGTCTGTGTTGCTGTGGGCAGAGGGGGAGGGAGCCTGGCTTCTCCACAGGCTCAGGCACAGGTGAGTGTCCAGTGGGAAGGCGAGTTCTGCCACGGGAACTAAGGCCTACATGAGGGAGTGAAAACTGGTGCAGTTTGGATCTGCGTGAGCCACTGCGGAGGCCTGTGGGCCTGCTAGGGGACTTCTTGGGTCTATGCTCTGGAAGAACGTCCCCTAGACTTTAACCTTTCCCATGGACTCCTGTTTTTTGTCTCAATGTACGTTTGATACCTTATTAGTGATATCCAGTGATCATATAGGGATTATTGAAAATCATTTACTTTGCGATGTTTGGTGATAATTGAGGGTATATTTGACGATCACTTAAATTTAAATTTTAGTTGCACAATATTTAACCAATTTCCTTTCCCAGTTCTCGTATTCCATCCCCCGCTTCCCTGAACCCACTATCCCTGAGAAGGACAGGACTGGAGATGGAACCTGCTCAAGAGCACAGGCCAGCCACCAGCCATCTGCCATCTCCCCTCCTTTTCTGTGCCCTTGCCAGGACGGTAGCGGCCATGCCTCCCCGGATTCTACCCTAACCCACTTTGCGACAGCCCCCAAGCCTGCTCCCGCTTTCCTATTGTATTAGCAGTCCCCGATTTTTGTTGTAATTCATGTTTCAGAGATTACGGACGTAGGCGACCCCCAGCAGCCAGTCGACCCAGTTATTTTATTTATTTAGGCAGGAGAGCCGGCACCCTCCGTACAGCCGGAGGAAGGGCTCTGTTGCCCCCACAGGAGACCCGTGCCCAGCCCCGCCGTAAGGTCCCCCACAGGCTAGTCCCCCACAAAACCTCTCCTTTTGATTTGTGTGGTTGGTCAAGGGCACCAGGGGAGGGTGCCACCACAAGTCCTTTTGATTTTCTGTTCTCTTTTGTTTTGTGGGTAAGTGAGGGGGAATGAAGTGACGGAGAGCTGCCTGGGACTCGGGCCCTCAGAAGTGAGGGGAAATGAAAATTGGATTTACTTATTGTTTAGTTATGCTCCGCAATATCAACCCGCCTGTTTCTTTAATTCTCAAGTTTAGTTAATGTCTATCAAGTATTATGTTGTTTTTAGTTAGAACAAGGTTATTATTTTTACTACGATTGTTAGACCTTTCATTTTAAATAAAACCAAAAAGGGGGCAGTTGTGGGAGCTTGTGCTGGAGGGGATGGGCCATGAAGTGGCCACACATTAGACAATCAATCGTTAGATGTATGTATATCTCTATCTATCTCTATCTCTATCTCTATCTCTATCTCTATCTATCTATATCTATATCTATATCTATATCTATATCTGTCTACCTGTGTTGACCTCACTTTGGCATCTTCTGAAGCAGCCTCTTTATGTTTTGTTTTGCACCCTTGTTTGTGCCCTTTTATTTATGAAATATCTTCAGTTTTGGCACTTCAGTTGTACCCGTCTCTTCTCTGTTGCTCTGCCATGGAGCACACCACAGTTATGCTGCCGAGACCGGAGAGTTTCCCCTCGCGCCCCACGGATGCCCGGGGTGTTGTTGCTGATTCTTCTCTGGCCGCCCCACTGCTAGCTGGGTCGTGTGGGGCAGAGAAGGGAACCGGCACCCAGAGAGGGATCATTTCAGTGCCTTTCAGAAAATGACAGCAGAGCAACCTTTCTCAGTAAAGCCATCTGAAATTACTTAATTGTCCTAATAGTCTGGATTGTCTCAGGGCTGGGGGTCAAAGATATAACAAAACTCAAGAGGCTCCAACCTCCCCAGCATCTCATTTCAGTCAAGGCTGCCGACCAAATCCCTTCCTGACTTTACCTAACGCTTCAGTGGTTCTCAAACCCAAACTCTTTCTTTCTTCTTGTCTTCCGTCAGCTTTACCACTTATGCCTTCTTGGTCTACAGCTGGAGAGAGTTTTCCAGCTGCCACCTCTGCTCCTCTGTCAGCCCCTTTTCCTCCTACTTCCAGGAAGCCCCCTTCCTTCCTTCCAGGGGCCACCCACAGTTCCACATGCCTTTCTTGTGCACAATCATGCTCTACACACCACCTACCATTATTACACCTACTTGCCTTGGTGGAGTAATTTTGTGCTTTGCTCTCAGGAGACAGGAAGAGGTCTAAAAATTTGCCTAAGATAAATGTAGGGAGGAATTGTCTCTCCCCACTGTGGCAACCAGAGAGAAGATACAAAACTTTTAAAATATTGCTTGCAACAAACGTATCTAAAACCTATGCACGTAAATGTCTTAAAAGGTAGCAAGATAAAAACATGTAAACACTCAATGCGGTGAAGAAGAGCAATTCTTCAGTCCTGTCACCACTTCATCTTTCCGTGAAACACCTCTAGGAGGAGAAAACTCAGTCCCATTTGAACCTGCTTCAGACCGAGGAACTATCCCCTTGGTATTCTTTTGTCTTCTCTGCCACAGAAAGTTTTGGTGATCCTTTCATTAAACCAACAAAAAAAGCCTGTAAAAAGAAACTGAGAAGACATCAAGAAAGCAACAATCGCCAATAGGCCTTATTTGGCAAAAGTTATCTTATTTAAATTATCCACTGCCGTAACAATACTGATGAGGATTCTTAGCACCATGTAGGCAAACCAAAGTTAGAGTAGCCAACCATCCTTTTGAGACCTTTTCAGTTTTAGGTAACATGGGCTTTTGGTCGGATCTACACGTTCTGTTACATTCTATTTTGCAAATTTAGACTGCAGTCCATAAGCCAAAATTTCTTTTCCACGGGTCAGGTAGTATTTGTTCTAGCTGTGTGATGTTAGAGTGGTCCTCAGGGAAAAGGACATGGCTCTCTTTTCTTTCTTGTTCTCTTACCCCTCTGGCACTCAAAGCCATACTTGCTATTATAGACACTAGGTACAAGCTCCTGCTAGCATGGTTAACTAATTCAGGAGCAAACAGCCATGCTGCCATACTAGGGACATTGCTCTGGAAATGGGCAGAAAGATAAACCATGGAATGCTTTTCACTTCAGAAATGTTCCATTGCAGCTTTATCTGCAGCGGAGTTCCATTTACTGTACTGTCCAGTACAATTCCGTGCCTCCAGAGCTAACGTTAAGCACATAATTTGGGAGTCTCGAGCTGTAAATCTCACAGCCCTGGCATCAAAAGTCCTTTCGCTTCTGGTTCAGCGGCTCTGTATTCCAGGTCTGGACATACACCCAGTCTCCTGCCTGGTGAGGATATACTTGAACATTCAGGGTTATTAGTGAGACCAAAACAACCAACTTGCATGAGGAGAAAAGCATTTTCTCCTAAGGATTCTCCTACAGAGTCTCTAGTGGCAGCATTTCGGCCTCCAGCCTCTGGTGGCAGACAAGGCTCAATACCCACTGCTGCCAGAAGGAGACGCTGCAGGAGCAGTCTGCAAAGCTTCTTTAAGAATACAAGGAAACGGACTCTCCATTTAGTCCCCATTTTATTTCCAGAAAGCCTCTTAGGATGGCTGAATTCACCACCCTCTCGCAACCCAATTTTGGAGGTGGTCCCGAGATTTTGTTTTCTTAATCTTGATCCTTAAATTTTGAACTAAATTACAATAACCCAGAAGAAGGGAAACGGGACATCAGCTGTTTCTCATGCATTGCTTGGGGCTTCTCCCCCGCTCCAAGGGGTCCAAACTCTTCACGCAACAGATTGTTCCCCGGGCAAAAGACCAGGGCTTTTCACCATGCGCTTCCTTCCCAAAAGGATTTATTTCATTCCCCCCCGCCCCCCACACCCATTAGCAAAATTCTCAAAGCATTCTCCATTTCTCTTTCTTTGGGATCATTGCTAATTTTCCCGTGTAATTCAACCACTTCTGTTGCAGAGGGAGGTACCACTACCCTACACTGCCTCCTGATAAGCAAATTGCTTCTTTATCAGCGGGCAGGGCTTGGGATGAGAAGGAGGGAAGAAGATTGGCTTTGCTGAGTCGAACCTCGCCTCCAGAGAGTGGAGGAAGGTGACATCATCTTCGGGGCACCCCCCTCTGTATGTTTTAGGGGCGGGCGGAGTTTAGGCTGAAGGGCAGCGTTTGACTCGGAGGCATTAAACCCCTCGCAAGGGCTGCAGGGGTAACCTTGCAGTCAGGGAGGCCTGGCTGTTCCTCGAGTCTAGAAAACGCTGGTTCCAGGCCTTCCCCAGCCGTGTTCAGTTGCAAGTCTAAAGCTCTTTGGCTTTGGACCAGCGCGTTTAACTGGCTTCTCAGGTTTTGGGGGCTGGCTTCATCCCTGCATTCACTTCCTGCTCCGGCGGCCTGAGGCTGGCTATTGTTTCAGGCTCTAAGGCAATTTGCAACTGATTCAGCTCCTTTTCTAGCTGTTGGCAACTTACAGCTCTCTGAGTCAAATCTCCATGCATATGGATACCAGGCATGGTCCTTTCCTGGGATTTTAAATTTTTCTACTACCAAAATTCATGTTTTCTCCACAAGTAACTGCGGATGGTGCTGGCTTTTCTCAGTCTCCATCTCTCTTTAGGGCTGGACAAGCTTTATATATAAGCTTTTAGCAGGTCTGCCAGTGGAGAGCAGTTGAGATCAGCTTCTGCGTGGGATTCTATTACTTTTCTGCCAGAAAATAGCAGCTTTGACTGCAAATTTATTTCTCCTTTATTATGTCATGAGCAGTTACTGCTGTATAAAATGGCCATGTCACCTCAAGAACAGCCTGCTCATTGTGCCAGTTAAAATGTAAGGCCCCAAAAACGTTGCTCTACGGGATACTTTAAAAGGACTTAAACTTGTTCACGTACTCGGACGTAGAAAAGCAGGAGAAATACTGACAAGACGTTCTCAAGAGGTCGGAATGACAAAAATAATCTTCACTGGCAACTTCTGAAAATCAGAGAACTTTGGCAAAAAATTTAGAGCAGGATTCAATCCACATGAAACGTTCCATCAAGCATTAACTTAGCCCATTCAACTTCACAAACTCCAAGCCTGTTAGATTTTAAGTTACTCAAAAATCTGAGAGGATGGAATTGGAAAAATAAAGGGGAAGAGAGAAGGAGAGAAAATACCTAGAAAAGAACCAACATAGCTACCAATCCTGGTTCCAGTGGTGTTCAGCTGATAGAATTCCAAGAGGAGGTAGGGCCAAGACATGTGGTTGCCATGTCTCGGGAGTTAAATACCCTTTGGCTATCCTGGGGCCTTCCCCCACATGGGGCTCCCACTCACCCGGCCTTTTAGGAGCTGAGTTAGGGGTTCCAGACACAGGTGTGGAGCGTTGCCTCTGCTGTGCCAGGGATCAGCGGCCACTGCTAGGCTGGGATACAGGCCTGGCAGTGTGGGGTGGGCAGAGTAGGGCATCACCTCACCAGAGCAAGGCTTGGTCTGCCCCTTTCCCCGCATACAAGCACCTGAAATGTTTTGAGCCAGCAATCTCTAGCCTCTCACCACAAGGTTTCCGGGTTCCTGTGCTTCTTGGCTGTCAAGACTCCAAAGATTTGTGGCTGGATATTAAGAAACCTGCACTTTTATTCTCTTTATCCAAAAGAGGCAGCATGAGGCTTGTTTGTTCTTTCTAAGACCTTCCCTCCTTTCTGTGTCCTCATCCTGAGATAGTCCTTGTAACGCCTCTCCTCTCTCCCCTTCTCCACGACAATGGAGGGGAACAACGGAAAAACCAATCTATGAGAGGCAAAAAATGTTAGAGTTACAATGTAGTAAGGAAAAAAAAAAAAAAGCAGTATACAACAAGAAGAAGAAAATTGTGCAAAAGAGGTAATGGCTTAAGCGACAAAGGTGAAGTGTCACATGGGGCGCCTGGAACAAAGACAAGATGGCGAGGGCTTACAGAATGATTCTGATGGTAGATGGGGGCTGCTGGTGCTGCCTGGAGCAGCTGTGGACCTGCAGTGGCAGTTTCCTGCTCCCTCTCTGCAGCAGTGATGGTGGCAGCGGCGATGGTGACGGGTGTCTCTCCCTGCAGAGCTCTGTTTGGTACTGCCGCTACCATCAGTCCGCCATGCTGGGCGTGTGCATGGGAATCAGCTCTGCCGCTTCACTGCCTCTTCCTCCCACCCTGCTGGGCTCCATTTGGCTTGGCTGGGCTCCCTTTTGGCTTGGCTGAACTCACTTGGTATCAGTGTCACCACTCTGGGTTGCCTTGTTCTGCTGGAGCGGAAATACAGTCCCAGATGCCACCCTGGCCCTGATGGTTTCAGCCATGTGTCAGAGCTGTCACTTCTGTGCCACCCATCTCAGCCCCGTGTCCTAAGAAATACTGTGGAAGGACAAAACTGGGGGGGCTGGGGCTGGGGGGGGGAAACGGTGGTGGTGCTTTGGTGCCAAGGCCTCTGTGCTAGAGGGAGCCAGACAGAAGGATCCCCCTTGCATTTCCGGTCATGGCATTTCCCTGCTGAAATCCTACTATGGCTATGATGTACAATGTTTGGAAGAAATAGTGCTGAAAGATCCATGACCTCGTCTCTGTAGCTAGGAGAAAGCTCTAAATGCAATTAAAGCAGTGCTTCTCCTTGTTTGCTGCTTTCAAGAGCTGAGGAAGGTCCAGGTGGAACATTATTGGCCAGAAGCATTGGTGGCCAAAGACCACTAGCGTGGTTCCTCACCTCCTGGTCCCTTCTCAGTGCTCAGCTTCTCGGTGTGGGCTACAGGGGCTTAGTGTGTTCTTGGAGTTACTCTTAGATGCCTTGAGCAGCAGGTTCTGGACTAGGAGGGCTTTTTGTGTTGCTTTGTAGCAGAGGAGAGCTTTGCAGGCTTTTTTTGGCCTGAGCTGTAGAGAAGGCCTGGTTCTATGCATGAATTCACAAACCAGCCTAGGGTGGCTGCTATTGTGATGTCAGCGGCCGCATCCCAGCGTTGTCAAGGCAAAGTTGCTGTGCCGAGGCCCGGAAGGGCTCAGTGCGCAGAGCAGCTCTGTGGCACGCTCGCTGCAGGCGGAACCTGCTGATCGCCGAGGTCTCTGCCAGCAGGACTCTTGAGTATTTTTGTTTCTTCCCCACAGGCGTTGTCTGGTGCAGACTTGAGCAGCACTGCTCGAGCCATGGAGAGGGTGTGTGCTGCAGTTTGCACGGCTTTCTCCTTGGCTTATTCTGGGTACTTTTTCACCCACCTGACACGTAAGTGGACTGTTTTGTTCAGTGCGGCATATGGAAACCAAAATGCCACCAAGAGGCCTTTAGTTGGGTAAAGCTGCTGTCAACAGCTGCAGCTAAGAAGGGGGTGTCTCTAGCCAGTGGGGCGCGGGGCAGCATTTGTAATGTAGCCTGCAGGGGTTCCGCTCCTCCCGTGGCATAGCCTGTGGCAATGGAGTCTGCAATCTCCCCAGTTTGCTGGCTCAAGCAAGACAACTTCCAAGATAGGAAGACTGGGAGAGCTTGACAGGAGTCCTTGTGAAAGCTGTGCGCTGCTCTCCAGGACTGAGGGAAAGTCCCTCAGTTCAAGTCTTCTTGTCTGCATTCCCTCATCCCAGGACGTGCCTGTGGAACTTGACACTTCCTGCGTGCTAGAAGAGCCATTTGTTCTGTGATGAAACCACAGACTCAGCTTGGAAAAGGCCTCTGAGATAGACATTTCAGAGGAGTTCTTGTGTGCTGCTGAAGCCAGGAGCTGTTCCTGTGCTGTGTCACCACAGAACTGCCACCATGGTTAAGGGGGACTTGGGCAAAGCTATTTTGGGGAAAGGCTTTCAGTAAGCCCATGGCAATTGCTGCATGCAATCTCTTCAGAAAACTGAAGTACAGGAAAGAGAGGAGCTGTAGCTCCTGCTGGATGGGGTGGGGCAGAAGCTGTAATGCCTAGTACAGAACCACTCGGACTTTCTCAGTCTCAAGTTTCTATGGGTTGAGTGGCCAAAGAGGACAGAAGGTAGACACGAGGCAGTGGTTTGTGCTGTTGTCTTGCTTGCTGTGTGACACAAGGCTTGCTGCTGGAGTGACGTAGTGAAAACAGAATGATCTGTCTTTGGGTTGGTGACTTTCTGGTAGGCTTGCCCAGCACAGGCAGTTTTCTTACAGCATCTGGTTCTTTTTCCCTTGTGTGTTGCAGGTCACGTCACCCGTGCCTGGAGAGAATCCGGTCCTTGGGTGAGTGGGAAAGGAGCCTTTGGCGTTGGTAGCATTTGACAATTGTGGAGCAAGCTGTGAGCTGGGCCTGTTGCAGTCCAGCGCCAGCCTGCTTGGATGAATGGAAGTACAGTGCAGGCTCTTCGCAGAAGCAGCCGCAGCAGCAGCAGCAGTAGCAGCTGCAGAAGGAGTTGGATCCCGGGCTGTTTCCTCCAGTTCCTTTTCAGAGCTTTTAAGCAGCTGAAAGTGGGGTTGCTTGGTGCTTTAAGCCATGATGGAATTTCTCCTGTAGAAGAGAGTGCAGTCCCATCGAATTGGCCCATTCTACTTGAGTTTGAACAACTTAGAATGCCATTTCTGTGCAGATGATTTCTCCTTAGTGCATCTGGCTCTAGAGCTGAATATAAAGAAGGTTACCAGTCCCTCACACTGCTGTCTGTCTGCAGAGCCCAAAACCAACCTCTGAGCCTCCTCTGGCTGCACGTCTTCCTGAAGAAGAGGCCGAAGGGGAGGAAGATTCCCACCAAAGTGCACCTGCTGCCACTGCAGGGCCTGAGCATCCAGCATCAGTAAGTGGCACCTCTGGGTAGTCCTGTGGCTGGAACAAAGCATAGCTGCAAGTTTCTGGTCAGACAGCACCTCCCGTGCCTGGCTGAAGATGCTGAGGGCTGGAATCCTTCCAGCTCTTCCAGAGCACTTCCCCCAGCCTGTGAGGCCTGGAAAAGGGGTGTGGAACTTGGACGCTTAGGCATCGCTTTCCTACTGTTCTGACAGGGGCTGTGAATTTGTCTTAGCCAGAGACAAGAGGTAGCATTAGGATGTCTTGGGATGCTCCTGGGGTACAAGTGAAGCCCTTTGTGCCCAGTGGCTGTGCAGGCTCCTTGTCCCCAGTGAAGAGAGCAGTGCAAAGATGCAGTTCACAGCCTTGCAGGATATGAGGAGACACTGTCCCCAGGAGGGACCAGGCCCTCCCCACAGAACAGCTAAAGTCAGTCAGTAGCTAAAGGAACAGCTGAGTTGCAGCGGGGCCTGTAGCTGAATATACCGAAGGTTCTGAATGACAGGTTCTTTCCTGACCCTCATGCTGCTGTCTGCCCACAGAGCACAGGGGCAGCGTCAGCACCTGCTCTGGCTGCCTCTGCACCCGAGGAAGAGGCTGAAGAGGAGGAATCCGCTGCCAATGAACCTGCCCCTGCTGTCAGCCTGCGGCCTGAGCAGCCCACGTCAGTAAGTGCCTGTTTTGGCTAGCAGTGTCTTTGGTGTCATTTTGTCCATCATGTAAAAGCAGCCTTTGGATTTTGCGCCTTGAGCTGGAGAAGTGGGCTGCGAAAGCTGAGAGGGGAAGAGCCCTGGGTGTGGCCAGCAGCGTCTTCCTAGGAGCTTGCATTTGAAATGGGATCGGAGGGGCACCTCCGACGTGCAGGCATGTTTGTGACCCAAATGAATTTCTTGTCCCAGAGCTCCACCTCCTGTGTCCTGGTACCTGCACGAGCTGCAGCTGAAGGCTCTGAAGAAGCCTCCAGTCCCCAAGCTGGAAACTCAAGCCTGAGCAGCTCGTGCACCTGGAGCACGACTAGTTCCTCTGGCAGCAGCTGGAGCACGACTGGTTCCTCTGGCAGCAGAGAGCAGCTGGGAGAGAGGACAGAGGACAAGTGCCTGGCCATGCTGAGTATGTGCTTTGTGATCCTTGTCCGCCGGAGCAGTGCCTTGTGTGTGCGCGTGTCAGCAAGAGCTGTCCCACCTCCTGTTCCTCCTCAGCTGAGTGCCAGGTCCTGTGGCCTCCACACAGGACCTGCTGTTGTGCTTTGAGGTGGTGAGGGGTCCCTGGGGTGTTGCTCCTGCCTCTGAGGGCAGCTGGGCCTGGTTTGGCTTTGCCTGAGCTTCCCTCTATGCCAAAAAGAAAACAGAGGTTGTTTCTGGCTGAGCAGGAGGCTGTGACCTAGCGAATGAGTAGGCCTCAAGGAGCTCCTGTGGGGCCCAGCTCCTGTGGGGCACAGCCAAGGTCATCTTCAGAACTTAGCCTGGCCTAAAGGCTGAGGGACCTCATTCCTGAGGCCCATCACAGTAGGGTATAACATAAGCTGCTGCTCTTGAAAGGCAGAGGGGCATTGTTTAGGCAAAGTCCTGCTTAAAGCTGGAGATCTCGGCTCTGCTGGAAGCACTTTGCAATATTCTTCCTGTTCTGGAAAGGGCAGCTGTTGATAAGAATTGATTCCAGAACCCAAGATGCCTTGGATGTTTGCAAGGATGAAAGCTTTTGTTGAATGTCACAGAGTGTTCATGGCCAAGAACAGAAAGGTTTTGTTTTCCCTGCTGCCCTTAATGTTTGTAGACAACAATCACTTCTCCTGGTTGCAGTTTTCTGATCCCTGTCTCCTCTGACTGTTTCTCGATGTGCTTAGATTTTAGTGTAGACTTCTAGTTTTGGGCAGGCCATCTGTGCTGCAGGGCTGCTTGTCTTGCTGCTGTTGTTTTTGAGGTGGTGGTGGTGGTGGTGGTGGTGGTGGTTGTGGTGGTGGTGGTGTTTCCCAGCTGACTGAGTTGAAAGGGCAGAGTGTCCCAGACAGTGGGGCTGCCTTTCTGATCTGCTGCAGGGTGGGACCTCTTCTGAAGTGAACATCTTTCCTTGGGATTTTTACAGAGATGCTGGTGAGCGAGGGAGATCCTGAGGCTAAGTACACAGAACTGGAAACGATTGGCAAAGGGTGAGTGCAGCCACAGCTCCTTCTTCACAGCGGGGGGCGGTGCATTTTGCTGGTGTCACACCTCCCCAGAGTGACAGCAGGCAAGCTCCAAAGCTGTTCAGACACTGCGTTAAGATGATGCCTGATGATCTCTAAGTACTGGTCAGCATTTATAGCTGAAGTGGCCAGAAAAGTAGAGCCCTTCCTGTGTCTGGTGCACCAAAGAGAAGCAGCTGCCAATGGCTCTGGACCCAGAACACAGCCGTCTAAGGATCCTCTATTTTGAGTACTTCTCCATTTGTGTGCGCAACAGTGGAAGCCTTTGCCTGCTCCAGCTGTGGCTGCAGGCTGTGGCTGGACACTATTTTCCTTGGAAGCTGGAGAAAGGATCTGTGTCTGGAGGCTTTCCTCCAATGGCTCTTACATGGCTTCAGACTTCTCA
The DNA here is from genome assembly GCF_031753505.1 of Anomalospiza imberbis. NCBI lineage: Eukaryota > Metazoa > Chordata > Aves > Passeriformes > Viduidae > Anomalospiza > Anomalospiza imberbis. The sequence goes on along the minus strand of NW_027099832.1, from coordinate 48,377 downwards.
GAAGGCCTGAGTGGTGGTGCTTGAATTTGGCAGATAGACTCCAAGGAGAGGTGTGAGAAGGCCGAACCGGCATGTGCCTGGAAAAATCCCACACATGCACAGATACAGAAAGAGAAAAGGGAGAAAAGACCCAGACGAGAATCTGTCATGTTCCATTTACTGTTTGCCCCGGGACTTTTTTTCCGCGGTTGGACCGCGGTGTCCTGCACTTGCAGGGACTAAAGGACTTCTTCTTTCTCTGCTGCTCTTTTGTTTCTAGGGGTTTTGGCACGGTGTGCATGGCAGTGGAGACTGCCACAGGAGAAGAGGTAAGCGTCAAGCAGCGCCACAGCTTCTGCAGTGCTGTTTTAGGACGGCATTTTATCTGTCATGTCTGCAAGGGTTTGCTTTGTTCTTGTGCAATGGAGAATGCCAGTGGTTGCTGGAGTAATGATCAAGCCCCCTAGAAGTGCCAAAGGTTTCCCAGCAGTTTTGCTCCATTCTTACCGGCACAAAATGGCTTCCTGCTTGCAAGGGGTGTGTGAATGAAAATGGGGATGATAAAGTAAGGCCCTGGGGGAAGACTGTGGGCACAGCCTGTGTTGTTAGAGCTTTGCGGTGGAGAGCTTAGACCATGTTTCTCCCAGGTTTACAAGGCAAAGGGTATCTGGCTCTTTGTCCTGGGAGGTGCCCAAGCAAGCGGTCTGATGTCCAGCCACAAGGCGGTTTGGCCCAGCCCAGCTCCATCATCCCATAATCACTGTCTCCGTCTTCCCCTTGTGGTCCTGCGCCACAGACTTTGGTTCACGGTTTTCCATGTCGTTGTAGGTGGCCATAAAGAAAATTAGTCTCCTGGAAGAGAGCAGCAGTGAACTGTGCCTGAATGAAATCCAGGTCATGCGTGGCAATAAGAACGCCAATCTTGTGACCTTTCTAGACAGGTGAGTGGTTCTGCTGTTCTGCCATGAAAGGTCATCCACATCCTGCAAGGCAGCGGTTCAGCCGCTGGCAGAGGATGGAGCTGACAGAGGATGGAGCTGTTAATTCCTGTTTCTGGACTGATCGACAGTGTCTTGGGAGGAGATTGCATTGGGGCTGCATTAATCTTTGCTGGCATACCTAGTTTGACGTGTGCTTTCAAAGAGCGGACTTGGCCCTGTCTTTTTTGAGCCAACAGCCTCAAAGTTCCTGTCCTCTCTCCACATTGTTTTGTTTGGTTTGGCATTTGATTTTTTTTCCCACGGGTCTTATGTGCTGACAAAACACTGTAGATTGAGTTCAAGCCCTGGAGAGCATAGCCAATGATTATTGACTTCCTCCTGTCTTCTTCTGAGAGAGACACAGGAAGGAGAATCCATCAGGAAGTGCACACATTCATCTCCAGGCTGTTGTTTCCTCCCTTCAGCTACCTGGTGGACGAGGAAGTCTGGCTGGTGATGGAGTACATGGACGGAGGTTCTTTACACGATGTCGTTAGGGAGATTCGTATGGCAGAAGGAGAGATAGCAGCTGTCTCTCGGGAGGTAAGGGATGGCGCTTGTGCTTCCCACGGCTTGGTCGGGATGGTCCTTCCAAATGGGTGATAAGGAGAGGAGAGATTTCACCTTCCGAGCTTCCTTTCTGCCTTTCTCTTATAACTGGCAGTAGCAAGAGCATCGGAAGTGCCTGCCAGTGTCCCTGCCCTTCTTCTAGGGTGTTTGTCTTTGCCTCTCTAAACACTTGCCTGGAGCCTGTGTGCGCTGCGTTCCTTCCCATTCCTTCCGCATTCCTTCCTAAGAGCAAAGGTGCTGCTGGCACCATGTCAAGCAAGTGGCAAAGACAAAGAGATACTCGCAGGACTCTCACAGAGCTCAGCCTGAAAGGAGAGCCTGGCAGCCAACGTGGTGTTGGCAAAAGCAGCCACTGTTGTCTGGCTGGAGAGAGTACAGCCACGGCAGCAGTGCTTCTTGAGTCTGTGTTTGCAGGGCACTGGCCAGAGGAACAATTGCCCTTTCTCTTTCAAAAGCAAACACACCCGCACTTAGAAAAGCACTGCTGTCCTCGTGTTGGAGCAGCAGGCTCTGCTGCCTTTGCCAGCAGCCTGTCTTGCCATGGCTCACCATCCCCCAGGAAGTCAGATGTGCCACTTCCCTGCTTGTGGGACGAAATCCACTTAGGCTCGTGTTGCTTTTTCCTCTCTCAGTGCCTGCAAGGCCTGGATTTCCTTCACTCCAAGCAAGTGATCCACCGAGACGTCAAAAGCCACAACATTCTCCTGGGCTTGGACGGATCTGTCAAGTTGGGTGGGTGTTGTTGGCCAGGCTCAGCCGTGGCGGGCTGCGGTGTGGGGCTGCCTTTGGGTGACTGCCGGTTCCCTGATGCCCGTGGCAGTGCAGGCTGCCCTGCTGTGAGCGCAGAGCACAGCCACAAGGCGCAGGGAGGTGTTGCTGGGAAGAAGGGGTAGGGGGTGCCTTTGGCTTGTGTGTGATCCTTCCCAAGCAAGGCAGTTGCAGTCTAATAGCTTCAGGGGACTAAAAGCCACTGCCTGAAACTGGGGGCTTTTGCTAAGTGGCCAATTCCGTATTTCCTCGGCTGCAGGCCTGAGGAATGGCAGCAGGGCCCCTTTGCAGCTGGGATTCCACACTGCCTTCTTGGACATTGGTACCGTGGGGAATTCTTTTGTTGGCTTCCCTAATTCACGCTGGCTTGATCAGAATGTTTTTTTTCTCCTCAGCTGACTTTGGCCTTTCTGCTCAGCTCACCGCTGAGCAGAGCAAACGGAGATCGGCTGTTGGGACAACTTACTGGATGGCGCCAGAAATTTTCAGCAGGAAGCCCTATGGCCCCAAAGTGGACATCTGGTCCTTTGGCATTGTGGGGATGGAGATGGTGGAAGGAGCGCCTCCTTACCTGATGATGACCTCCCGCACGGTACGCTGCAACTACTCTCAGATACTGCTGTCACTCGGACAAAATCTGCTCCCATTCTTCTGCTTGGGAAGCTTGCTAGCAGCTGAAAATGGCGGGTTCCAGGCTGCATAGTCTCTCGTGCTTCTTGTCCAGATTATCCCCTTGGCATTTGATCACGAACTGCACCAAAACCTCACGATGCCTTTTGCTTGATGGAAGCTTTGCCTAAGGGAGCAGTGAGCAGTGCTGAGCTGCATTTGATGGAATAATCCTTGGAAATAGTAGAGTTAGATAAAAGTCTGTCTTCCGCATCGCCTGTAGAGCTGGTGTCAGTGCTCAGAGAAGCAAAGGGTGCTTTTGCTGATGGAGTTGCTCCTAATTCCATCAGCCAATGAAATCAGGGGCCAAGGCAAGAGCCTTTGCATATTGGACTGGCTATGGCTGCCTCGGGCTTTGGGTTCTTTTAGTAGGGGCAGGAAAGGTATCTGCCACCCTCGGGCAGGGAGTAAAGAGCCACTGGAGAGCGGAGCTTGTCCGGTGGGGTCTGTGTGAGCAGTTTGGGGTGTGAAAGAGGCAGGTAGAGCGTGGCATTTCCTTCTGCTCTAGGTTCAACAGCTGATAAGCACCAGGGGCAGCCCGAAGCTGCAGAACCCCAGGCAACAGTCCGCTTGGTTGCGAGACTTTCTGCACTGCTGCCTGGAGACGGACGAGGACAGGCGCTGGTCTGCCCAGGAACTTCTGCAGGTAAAAGGCAAAGCGACTGCCGGATGCGCCAGCCACCCACTGCCAGGGGCTCCTCATCTGCTCAAGTCCAAGGCCTCGGATGGGCCCCGCTCCTAAGAATCTCCAGTCTGGGGGGCTTTTCAAAGGAAAAGAGAGGAGAATCCTGGCCTAGGATGGGTTGGAAGGAGCCTTTCAAGGTCACCTAGACCAAATCTCCTTAAGCTGAAGACATCTGAATTAATGGATTTGTGGGATTGGGAGCCATGTTGGCCCCATGTAGCAAGGTCCTGGATGTGGAGACAGAGGTGCACAGAATGCCCTCCTTTCTGTATCTTTCTTGTTGCCAGAGAAAGCCTGTTTCAGCCTGTGAGGTAAGTAGAAATTAATTTCTTCTTTTTCTCTTTGGGCAGCATCCGTTTGTAACCTCCGCCGAGCCGACCTCCAGCCTGACGCCTCTGATCGTGGCAACGCAGCAGTTTATGGCCGAGAGGAGATACTAGCCCTGGAAGAGGCCATAGTTGTTTATTCTAGTTCCTAGTTCCTAGTTTCTAGCTCGTAGTTTGTAGTTTGTTTAGACTGATAGTGGAAATAAATAGGATAATAAATAAAACCTTCACTGTGTTGGAAGCTTCCCTTTGTTCTCACCCTGACATTAAGGTCTGAATTTGCTTCGGAATGGTCAGGTGTTTCTTAAATGTGGGAAGAGCCATAGATGGGGTTTGTGGCATGGATTGGAAGCGGGCAGAAGTCTTGTGGCTTTGTTGCCGCCAGGCACAACCTGTTGTGGAGAGACAGGCTTGCAGCTGTGACTAGAGGAGCAGAGTGGGGCAAAACGGAGCAGAGCAGTGGTGTCACTGCTGGGGTTGCTGCTGTGGCTGTGGTTGCGCTGCAGCTCTTGGGAAAGGTTGGGAGTGTCTGTGTTTCTGTGGGCAGAGGGGGAGGGAGCCTGGCTTCTCCACAGGCTCAGGCACAGGTGAGTGTCCAGTGGGAAGGCGAGTTCTGCCACAGGAACTAAGGCCTACATGAGGGAGTGAAAACTGGTGCAGTTTGGATCTGCGTGAGCCACTGCGGAGGCCTGTGGGCCTGCTAGGGGACTTCTTGGGTCTATGCTCTGGAAGAACATCCCCTAGACTTTAACCTTTCCCATGGACTCCTGTTTTTTGTCTCAATGTACGTTTGATACCTTATTAGTGATATCCAGTGATCGTATAGGGATTATTGAAAATCATTTACTTTGCGATGTTTGGTGATAATTGAGGGTATATTTGACGATCACTTAAATTTAAATTTTAGTTGCACAATATTTAACCGATTTCCTTTCCCAGTTCTCGTATTCCATCCCCCGCTTCCCTGAACCCACTATCCCTGAGAAGGACAGGACTGGAGATGGAACCTGCTCAAGAGCACAGGCCAGCCACCAGCCATCTGCCATCTCCCCTCCTTTTCTGTGCCCTTGCCAGGACGGTAGCGGCCATGCCTCCCCGGATTCTACCCTAACCCACTTTGCGACAGCCCCCAAGCCTGCTCCCGCTTTCCTATTGTATTAGCAGTCCCCGATTTTTGTTGTAATTCATGTTTCAGAGATTACGGACGTAGGCGACCCCCAGAAGCCAGTCGACCCAGTTATTTTATTTATTTAGGCAGGAGAGCCGGCACCCTCCGTACAGCCGGAGGAAGGGCTCTGTTGCCCCCACAGGAGACCCGTGCCCAGCCCCGCCATAAGGTCCCCCACAGGCTAGTCCCCCACAAAACCTCTCCTTTTGATTTGTGTGGTTGGTGAAGGGCACCAGGGGAGGGTGCCACCACAAGTCCTTTTGATTTTCTGTTCTCTTTTGTTTTGTGGTTAAGTGAGGGGGAATGAAGTGACGGAGAGCTGCCTGGGACTCGGGCCCTCAGAAGTGAGGGGAAATGAAAATTGGATTTACTTATTGTTTAGTTATGCTCCGCAATATCAACCCGCCTGTTTCTTTAATTCTCAAGTTTAGTTAATGTCTATCAAGTATTGTGTTGTTTTTAGTTAGAACAAGGTTATTATTTTTACTACGATTGTTAGACCTTTCATTTTAAATAAAACCAAAAGGGGGCAGTTGTGGGAGCTTGTGCTGGAGGGGATGGGCCATGCAGTGGCCACACATCAGACAATCAACGACCAACACGAAGACTCGGGAGAAGAGAAGCCACAACGGATGACACCCAGAGAACTTATGGTGAGCATATCATGAAGAGTAAAGGACTCTGGGACTGACTGGGAGTGGCCATGCAGATCAACAGCCGGTGATTGGCCAGAAGGCTTCTGGAACTTGCCATGAAAGACTATATAGATGTATGTATATCTCTATCTCTATCTCTATCTCTATCTCTATCTCTATCTCTATCTCTATCTCTATCTCTACTTATAGCTGAATCTATAGCTATAGCTATCGCTATAGCTATCTATATCTATGTAATCTCTATCTCTCTATCTCTATCTCTATCTCTATCTCTATCTCTATCTATCTATATCTATATCTATATCTGTCTACCTGTGTTGACCTCACTTTGGCATCTTCTGAAGCAGCCTCTTTATGTTTTGTTTTGCACCCTTGTTTGTGCCCTTTTATTTATGAAATATCTTCAGTTTTGGCACTTCAGTTGTACCCGTCTCTTCTCTGTTGCTCTGCCATGGAGCACACCACAGTTATGCTGCCGAGACCGGAGAGTTTCCCCTCGCGTCCCACGGATGCCCGGGGTGTTGTTGCTGATTCTTCTCTGGCCGCCCCACTGCTAGCTGGGTCGTGTGGGGCAGAGAAGGGAACCGGCACCCAGAGAGGGATCATTTCATTGCCTTTCAGAAAATGACAGCAGAGCAACCTTTCTCAATAAAGCCATCTGAAATGACTTCATTGTCCTAGTAGTCTGGATTGTCTCAGGGCTGGGGGTCAAAGATATAACAAAACTCAAGAGGCTCCAACCTCCCCAGCATCTCATTTCAGTCAAGGCTGCCGACCAAATACCTTCCTGACTTTACCTAACGCTTCAGTGGTTCTCAAACCCAAACTCTTTCTTTCTTCTTGTCTTCCGTCAGCTTTACCACTTATGCCTTCTTGGTCTACAGCTGGAGAGAGTTTTCCAGCTGCCACCTCTGCTCCTCTGTCAGCCCCTTTTCCTCCTCCTTCCAGGAAGCCCCCTTCCTTCCTTCCAGGGGCCACCCACAGTTCCACATGCCTTTCTTGTGCACAATCATGCTCTACACACCACCTACCATTATTACACCTACTTGCCTTGGTGGAGTAATTTTGTGCTTTGCTCTCAGGAGACGGGAAGAGGTCTAAAAATTTGCCTAAGATAAATGTAGGGAGGAATTGTCTCTCCCCACTGTGGCAACCAGAGAGAAGATACAAAACTTTTAAAATATTGCTTGCAACAAACGTATCTAAAACCTATGCACGTAAATGTCTTAAAAGGTAGCAAGATAAAAACATGTAAACACTCAATGCGGTGAAGAAGAGCAATTCTTCAGTCCTGTCACCACTTCATCTTTCCGTGAAACACCTCTAGGAGGAGAAAACTCAGTCCCATTTGAACCTGCTTCAGACCGAGGAACTATCCCCTTGGTATTCTTTTGTCTTCTCTGCCACAGAAAGTTTTGGTGATCCTTTCATTAAACCAACAAAAAAAGCCTGTAAAAAGAAACTGAGAAGACATCAAGAAAGCAACAATCGCCAATAAGCCTTATTTGGCAAAAGTTATCTTATTTAAATTATCCACTGCCGTAACAATACTGATGAGGATTCTTAGCACCATGTAGGCAAACCAAAGTTAGAGTAGCCAACCATCCTTTTGAGACCTTTTCAGTTTTAGGTGACATGGGCTTTTGGTCGGATCTACACGTTCTGTTACATTCTATTTTGCAAATTTAGACTGCAGTCCATAAGCCAAAATTTCTTTTCCACGGGTCAGGTAGTATTTGTTCTAGGTGTGTGATGTTAGAGTGGTCCTCAGGGAAAAGGACATGGCTCTCTTTTCTTTCTTGTTCTCTTACCCCTCTGGCACTCAAAGCCATACTTGCTATTATAGACACTAGGTACAAGCTCCTGCTAGCATGGTTAACTAATTCAGGAGCAAACAGCCATGCTGCCATACTAGGGACATTGCTCTGGAAATGGGCAGAAAGATAAACCATGGAATGCTTTTCACTTCAGAAATGTTCCATTGCAGCTTTATCTGCAGCGGAGTTCCATTTACTGTACTGTCCAGTACAATTCCGTGCCTCCAGAGCTAACGTTAAGCACATAATTTGGGAGTCTCGAGCTGTAAATCTCACAGCCCTGGCATCAAAAGTCCTTTCGCTTCTGGTGAAGCGGCTCTGTATTCCAGGTCTGGACATACACCCAGTCTCCTGCCTGGTGAGGATATACTTGAACATTCAGGGTTATTAGTGAGACCAAAACAACCAACTTGCATGAGGAGAAAAGCATTTTCTCCTAAGGATTCTCCTACAGAGTCTCTAGTGGCAGCATTTCGGCCTCCAGCCTCTGGTGGCAGACAAGGCTCAATACCCACTGCTGCCAGAAGGAGACGCTGCAGGAGCAGTCTGCAAAGCTTCTTTAAGAATACAAGGAAACGGACTCTCCATTTAGTCCCCATTTTATTTCCAGAAAGCCTCTTAGGATGGCTGAATTCACCACCCTCTCGCAACCCAATTTTGGAGGTGGTCCCGAGATTTTGTTTTCTTAATCTTGATCCTTAAATTTTGAACTAAATTACAATAACCCAGAAGAAGGGAAACGGGACATCAGCTGTTTCTCATGCATTGCTTGGGGCTTCTCCCCCGCTCCAAGGGGTCCAAACTCTTCACACAACAGATTGTTCCCCGGGCAAAAGACCAGGGCTTTTCACCATGCGCTTCTTTCCCAAAAGGATTTATTTCATTCCCCCCCGCCCCCCGCCCCCATTAGCAAAATTCTCAAAACATTCTCCATTTCTCTTTCTTTGGGATCATTGCTAATTTTCCCGTGTAATTCAACCACTTCTGTTGCAGAGGGAGGTACCACTACCCTACACTGCCTCCTGATAAGCAAATTGCTTCTTTATCAGCGGGCAGGGCTTGGGATGAGAAGGAGGGAAGAAGATTGGCTTTGCTGAGTCGAACCTCGCCTCCAGAGAGCGGAGGAAGGTGACATCATCTTCGGGGCACCCCCCTCTGTATGTTTTAGGGGCGGGCAGAGTTTAGGCTGAAGGGCAGCGTTTGACTCGGAGGCATTAAACCCCTCGCAAGGGCTGCGGGGGTAACCTTGCAGTCAGGGAGGCCTGGCTGTTCCTCGAGTCTAGAAAACGCTGGTTCCAGGCCTTCCCCAGCCGTGTTCAGTTGCAAGTCTAAAGCTCTTTGGCTTTGGACCAGCGCGTTTAACTGGCTTCTCAGGTTTTGGGGGCTGGCTTCATCCCTGCATTCACTTCCTGCTCCGGCGGCCTGAGGCTGGCTATTGTTTCAGGCTCTAAGGTAATTTGCAACTGATTCAGCTCCTTTTCTAGCTGTTGGCAACTTACAGCTCTCTGAGTCAAATCTCCATGCATATGGATACCAGGCATGGTCCTTTCCTGGGATTTTAAATTTTTCTTCTACCAAAATTCATGTTTTCTCCACAAGTAACTGCGGATGGTGCTGGCTTTTCTCAGTCTCCATCTCTCTTTAGGGCTGGACAAGCTTTATATATAAGCTTTTAGCAGGTCTGCCAGTGGAGAGCAGTTGAGATCAGCTTCTGCGTGGGATTCTATTACTTTTCTGCCAGAAAATAGCAGCTTTGACTGCAAATTTATTTCTCCTTTATTATGTCATGAGCAGTTACTGCTGTATAAAATGGCCATGTCACCTCAAGAACAGCCTGCTCATTGTGCCAGTTAAAATGTAAGGCCCCAAAAACGTTGCTCTACGGGATACTTTAAAAGGACTTAAACTTGTTCACGTACTCGGACGTAGAAAAGCAGGAGAAATACTGACAAGACGTTCTCAAGAGGTCGGAATGACAAAAATAATCTTCACTGGCAACTTCTGAAAATCAGAGAACTTTGGCAAAAAATTTAGAGCGGGATTCAATCCACATGAAACGTTCCATCAAGCATTAACTTAGCCCATTCAACTTCACAAACTCCAAGCCTGTTAGATTTTAAGTTACTCAAAAATCTGAGAGGATGGAATTGGAAAAATAAAGGGGAAGAGAGAAGGAGAGAAAATACCTAGAAAAGAACCAACATAGCTACCAATCCTGGTTCCAGTGGTGTTCAGCTGATAGAATTCCAAGAGGAGGTAGGGCCAAGACATGTGGTTGCCATGTCTCGGGAGTTAAATACCCTTTGGCTTTCCTGGGGCCTTCCCCAACATGGGGCTCCCACTCACCCGGCCTTTTAGGAGCTGAGTTAGGGGTTCCAGACACAGGTGTGGAGCGTTGCCTCTGCTGTGCCAGGGATCAGCGGCCACTGCTGGGCTGGGATACAGGCCTGGCAGTGTGGGGTGGGCAGAGTAGGGCATCACCTCACCAGAGCAAGGCTTGGTCTGCCCCTTTCCCCGCATACAAGCACCTGAAATGTTTTGAGCCAGCAATCTCTAGCCTCTCACCACAAGGTTTCCGGGTTCCTGTGCTTCTTGGCTGTCAAGACTCCACAGATTTGTGGCTGGATATTAAGAAACCTGCACTTTTATTATCTTTATCCAAAAGAGGCAGCATGAGGCTTGTTTGTTCTTTCTAAGACCTTCCCTCCTTTCTGTGTCCTCATCCTGAGATAGTCCTTGTAACGCCTCTCCTCTCTCCCCTTCTCCACGACAATGGAGGGGAACAACGGAAAAACCAATCTATGAGAGGCAAAAAATGTTAGAGTTACAATGTAGTAAGGAAAAAAAAAAAAAAAAAAGCAGTATACAACAAGAAGAAGAAAATTGTGCAAAAGAGGTAATGGCTTAAGCGACAAAGGTGAAGTGTCACATGGGGCGCCTGGAACAAAGACAAGATGGCGAGGGCTTACAGAATGATTCTGATGGTAGATGGGGGCTGCTGGTGCTGCCTGGAGCAGCTGTGGACCTGCAGTGGCAGTTTCCTGCTCCCTCTCTGCAGCAGTGATGGTGGCAGCGGCGATGGTGACGGGTGTCTCTCCCTGCAGAGCTCTGTTTGGTACTGCCGCTACCATCAGTCCGCCATGCTGGGCGTGTGCATGGGAATCAGCTCTGCCGCTTCACTGCCTCTTCCTCCCACCCTGCTGGGCTCCATTTGGCTTGGCTGGGCTCCCTTTTGGCTTGGCTGAACTCACTTGGTATCAGTGTCACCACTCTGGGTTGCCTTGTTCTGCTGGAGCGGAAATACAGTCCCAGATGCCACCCTGGCCCTGATGGTTTCAGCCATGTGTCAGAGCTGTCACTTCTGTGCCACCCATCTCAGCCCCGTGTCCTAAGAAATACTGTGGAAGGACAAAACTGGGGGGGCTGGGGCTGGGGGGGGAAACGGTGGTGGTGCTTTGGTGCCAAGGCCTCTGTGCTAGAGGGAGCCACGAAGGATCCCCCTTGCATTTCCGGTCATGGCATTTCCCTGCTGAAATCCTACTATGGCTATGATGTACAATGTTTTGAAGAAATAGTGCTGAAAGATCCATGACCTCGTCTCTGTAGCTAGGAGAAAGCTCTAAATGCAATTAAAGCAGTGCTTCTCCTTGTTTGCTGCTTTCAAGAGCTGAGGAAGGTCCAGGTGGAACATTATTGGCCAGAAGCATTGGTGGCCAAAGACCACTAGCGTGGTTCCTCACCTCCTGGTCCCTTCTCAGTGCTCAGCTTCTCGGTGTGGGCTACAGGGGCTTAGTGTGTTCTTGGAGTTACTCTTAGATGCCTTGAGCAGCAGGTTCTGGACTAGGAGGGCTTTTTGTGTTGCTTTGTAGCAGAGGAGAGCTTTGCAGGCTTTTTTTTTGCCTGAGCTGTAGAGAAGGCCTGGTTCTATGCATGAATTCACAAACCAGCCTAGGGTGGCTGCTATTGTGATGTCAGCGGCCGCATCCCAGCGTTGTCAAGGCAAAGTTGCTGTGCCGAGGCCCGGAAGGGCTCAGTGCGCAGAGCAGATCTGTGGCACGCTCGCTGCAGGCGGAACCTGCTGATCGCCGAGGTCTCTGCCAGCAGGACTCTTGAGTATTTTTGTTTTTTCCCCACAGGCGTTGTCTGGTGCAGACTTGAGCAGCACTGCTCGAGCCATGGAGAGGGTGTGTGCTGCAGTTTGCACGGCTTTCTCCTTGGCTTATTCTGGGTACTTTTTCACCCACCTGGCACGTAAGTGGACTGTTTTGTTCAGTGCGGCATATGGAAACCAAAATGCCACCAAGAGGCCTTTAGTTGGGTAAAGCTGCTGTCAACAGCTGCAGCTAAGCAGGGGGTGTCTCTAGCCAGTGGGGCGTGGGGCAGCATTTGTAATGTAGCCTGCAGGGGTTCCGCTCCTCCCGTGGCATAGCCTGTGGCAATGGAGTCTGGAATCTCCCCAGTTTGCTGGCTCAAGCAAGACAACTTCCAAGATAGGAAGACTGGGAGAGCTTGACAGGAGTCCTTGTGAAAGCTGTGCGCTGCTCTCCAGGACTGAGGGAAAGTCCCTCAGTTCAAGTCTTCTTGTCTGCATTCCCTCATCCCAGGACGTGCCTGTGGAACTTGACACTTCCTGCGTGCTAGAAGAGCCATTTGTTCTGTGATGAAACCACAGACTCAGCTTGGAAAAGGCCTCTGAGATAGACATTTCAGAGGAGTTCTTGTGTGCTGCTGAAGCCAGGAGCTGTTCCTGTGCTGTGTCACCACAGAACTGCCACCATGGTTAAGGGGGACTTGGGCAAAGCTATTTTGGGGAAAGGCTTTCAGTAAGCCCATGGCAATTGCTGCATGCAATCTCTTCAGAAAACTGAAGTACAGGAAAGAGAGGAGCTGTAGCTCCTGCTGGATGGGGTGGGGCAGAAGCTGTAATGCCTAGTACAGAACCACTCGGACTTTCTCAGTCTCAAGTTTCTATGGGTTGAGTGGCCAAAGAGGACAGAAGGTAGACACGAGGCAGTGGTTTGTGCTGTTGTCTTGCTTGCTGTGTGACACAAGGCTTGCTGCTGGAGTGACGTAGTGAAAACAGAATGATCTGTCTTTGGGTTGGTGACTTTCTGGTAGGCTTGCCCAGCACAGGCAGTTTTCTTACAGCATCTGGTTCTTTTTCCCTTGTGTGTTGCAGGTCACGTCACCCGTGCCTGGAGAGAATCCGGTCCTTGGGTGAGTGGGAAAGGAGCCTTTGGCGTTGGTAGCATTTGACAATTGTGGAGCAAGCTGTGAGCTGGGCCTGTTGCAGTCCAGCGCCAGCCTGCTTGGATGAATGGAAGTACAGTGCAGGCTCTTCGCAGAAGCAGCTGCAGCAGCAGCAGCAGTAGCAGCTGCAGGAGGAGTTGGATCCCGGGCTGTTTCCTCCAGTTCCTTTTCAGAGCTTTTAAGCAGCTGAAAGTGGGGTTGCTTGGTGCTTTAAGCCATGATGGAATTTCTCCTGTAGAAGAGAGTGCAGTCCCATCGAATTGGCCCATTCTACTTGAGTTTGAACAACTTAGAATGCCATTTCTGTGCAGATGATTTCTCCTTAGTGCATCTGGCTCTAGAGCTGAATATAAAGAAGGTTACCAGTCCCTCACACTGCTGTCTGTCTGCAGAGCCCAAAACCAACCTCTGAGCCTCCTCTGGCTGCACGTCTTCCTGAAGAAGAGGCCGAAGGGGAGGAAGATTTCCACCAAAGTGCACCTGCTGCCACTGCAGGGCCTGAGCATCCAGCATCAGTAAGTGGCACCTCTGGGTAGTCCTGTGGCTGGAACAAAGCATAGCTGCAAGTTTCTGGTCAGACAGCACCTCCCGTGCCTGGCTGAAGATGCTGAGGGCTGGAATCCTTCCAGCTCTTCCAGAGCACTTCCCCCAGCCTGTGAGGCCATGAAAAGGGGTGTGGAACTTGGACGTTTAGGCATTGCTTTCCTACTGTTCTGACAGGGGCTGTGAATTTGTCTTAGCCAGAGACAAGAGGTAGCATTAGGATGTCTTGGGATGCTCCTGGGGTACAAGTGAAGCCCTTTGTGCCCAGTGGCTGTGCAGGCTCCTTGTCCCCAGTGAAGAGAGCAGTGCAAAGATGCAGTTCACAGCCTTGCAGGATATGAGGAGACACTGTCCCCAGGAGGGACCAGGCCCTCCCCACAGAACAGCTAAAGTCAGTCAGTAGCTAAAGGAACAGCTGAGTTGCAGCGGGGCCTGTAGCTGAATATACCGAAGGTTCTGAATGACAGGTTCTTTCCTGACCCTCATGCTGCTGTCTGCCCACAGAGCACAGGGGCAGCGTCAGCACCTGCTCTGGCTGCCTCTGCACCCGAGGAAGAGGCTGAAGAGGAGGAATCCGCTGCCAATGAACCTGCCCCTGCTGTCAGCCTGCGGCCTGAGCAGCCCACGTCAGTAAGTGCCTGTTTTGGCTAGCAGTGTCTTTGGTGTCATTTTGTCCATCATGTAAAAGCAGCCTTTGGATTTTGCGCCTTGAGCTGGAGAAGTGGGCTGCGAAAGCTGAGAGGTGAAGAGCCCTGGGTGTGGCCAGCAGCGTCTTCCTAGGAGCTTGCATTTGAAATGGGATCGGAGGGGCACCTCCGACGTGCAGGCATGTTTGTGACCCAAATGAATTTCTTGTCCCAGAGCTCCACCTCCTGTGTCCTGGTACCTGCACGAGCTGCAGCTGAAGGCCCTGAAGAAGCCTCCAGTCCCCAAGCTGGAAACTCAAGCCTGAGCAGCTCGTGCACCTGGAGCACGACTAGTTCCTCTGGCAGCAGCTGGAGCACGACTGGTTCCTCTGGCAGCAGAGAGCAGCTGGGAGAGAGGACAGAGGACAAGTGCCTGGCCATGCTGAGTATGTGCTTTGTGATCCTTGTCCGCCGGAGCAGTGCCTTGTGTGTGCGCGTGTCAGCAAGAGCTGTCCCACCTCCTGTTCCTCCTCAGCTGAGTGCCAGGTCCTGTGGCCTCCACACAGGACCTGCTGTTGTGCTTTGAGGTGGTGAGGGGTCCCTGGGGTGTTGCTCCTGCCTCTGAGGGCAGCTGGGCCTGGTTTGGCTTTGCCTGAGCTTCCCTCTATGCCAAAAAGAAAACAGAGGTTGTTTCTGGCTGAGCAGGAGGCTGTGACCTAGCGAATGAGTAGGCCTCAAGGAGCTCCTGTGGGGCCCAGCTCCTGTGGGGCACAGCCAAGGTCATCTTCAGAACTTAGCCTGGCCTAAAGGCTGAGGGACCTCATTCCTGAGGCCCATCACAGTAGGGTATAACATAAGCTGCTGCTCTTGAAAGGCAGAGGGGCATTGTTTAGGCAAAGTCCTGCTTAAAGCTGGAGATCTCGGCTCTGCTGGAAGCACTTTGCAATATTCTTCCTGTTCTGGAAAGGGCAGCTGTTGATAAGAATTGATTCCAGAACCCAAGATGCCTTGGATGTTTGCAAGGATGAAAGCTTTTGTTGAATGTCACAGAGTGTTCATGGCCAAGAACAGAAAGGTTTTGTTTTCCCTGCTGCCCTTAATGTTTGTAGACAACAATCACTTCTCCTGGTTGCAGTTTTCTGATCCCTGTCTCCTCTGACTGTTTCTCGATGTGCTTAGATTTTAGTGTAGACTTCTAGTTTTGGGCAGGCCATCTGTGCTGCAGGGCTGCTTGTCTTGCTGCTGTTGTTTTTGAGGTGGTGGTGGTGGTGGTGGTGGTTTTGGTCGTGGTGGTGGTGGTGTTTCCCAGCTGACTGAGTTGAAAGGGCAGAGTGTCCCAGACAGTGGGGCTGCCTTTCTGATCTGCTGCAGGGTGGGACCTCTTCTGAAGTGAACATCTTTCCTTGGGATTTTTACAGAGATGCTGGTGAGCGAGGGAGATCCTGAGGCTAAGTACACAGAACTGGAAACGATTGGCAAAGGGTGAGTGCAGCCACAGCTCCTTCTTCACAGCGGGGGGCGGTGCATTTTGCTGGTGTCACACCTCTCCAGAGTGACAGCAGGCAAGCTCCAAAGCTGTTCAGACACTGCGTTAAGATGATGCCTGATGATCTCTAAGTACTGGTCAGCATTTATAGCTGAAGTGGCCAGAAAAGTAGAGCCCTTCCTGTGTCTGGTGCACCAAAGAGAAGCAGCTGCCAATGGCTCTGGACCCAGAACACAGCCGTCTAAGGATCCTCTATTTTGAGTACTTCTCCATTTGTGTGCGCAACAGTGGAAGCCTTTGCCTGCTCCGGCTGTGGCTGCAGGCTGTGGCTGGACACTATTTTCCTTGGAAGCTGGAGAAAGGATCTGTGTCTGGAGGCTTTCCTCCAATGGCTCTTACATGGCTTCAGACTTCTCAGAAGGCCTGAGTGGTGGTGCTTGAATTTGGCAGATAGACTCCAAGGAGAGGTGTGAGAAGGCCGAACCGGCATGTGCCTGGAAAAATCCCACACATGCACAGATACAGAAAGAGAAAAGGGAGAAAAGACCCAGACGAGAATCTGTCGTGTTCCATTTACTGTTTGCCCCGGGACTTTTTTTCCGCGGTTGGACCGCGGTGTCCTGCACTTGCAGGGACTAAAGGACTTCTTCTTTCTCTGCTGCTCTTTTGTTTCTAGGGGTTTTGGCACGGTGTGCATGGCAGTGGAGACTGCCACAGGAGAAGAGGTAAGCGTCAAGCAGTGCCACAGCTTCTGCAGTGCTGTTTTAGGACGGCATTTTATCTGTCATGTCTGCAAGGGTTTGCTTTGTTCTTGTGCAATGGAGAATGCCAGTGGTTGCTGGAGTAATGATCAAGCCCCCTAGAAGTGCCAAAGGTTTCCCAGCAGTTTTGCTCCATTCTTACCGGCACAAAATGGCTTCCTGCTTGCAAGGGGTGTGTGAATGAAAATGGGGATGATAAAGTAAGGCCCTGGGGGAAGACTGTGGGCACAGCCTGTGTTGTTAGAGCTTTGCGGTGGAGAGCTTAGACCATGTTTCTCCCAGGTTTACAAGGCAAAGGGTATCTGGCTCTTTGTCCTGGGAGGTGCCCAAGCAAGCGGTCTGATGTCCAGCCACAAGGCGGTTTGGCCCAGCCCAGCTCCATCATCCCATAATCACTGTCTCCGTCTTCCCCTTGTGGTCCTGCGCCACAGACTTTGGTTCACGGTTTTCCATGTCGTTGTAGGTGGCCATAAAGAAAATTAGTCTCCTGGAAGAGAGCAGCAGTGAACTGTGCCTGAATGAAATCCAGGTCATGCGTGGCAATAAGAACGCCAATCTTGTGACCTTTCTAGACAGGTGAGTGGTTCTGCTGTTCTGCCATGAAAGGTCATCCACATCCTGCAAGGCAGCGGTTCAACCGCTGGCAGAGGATGGAGCTGACAGAGGATGGAGCTGTTAATTCCTGTTTCTGGACTGATCGACAGTGTCTTGGGAGGAGATTGCATTGGGGCTGCATTAATCTTTGCTGGCATACCTAGTTTGACGTGTGCTTTCAAAGAGCGGACTTGGCCCTGTCTTTCTTGAGCCAACAGCCTCAAAGTTCCTGTCCTCTCTCCACATTGTTTTGTTTGGTTTGGCATTTGATTTTTTTTCCCACGGGTCTTATGTGCTGACAAAACACTGTAGATTGAGTTCAAGCCCTGGAGAGCATAGCCAATGATTATTGACTTCCTCCTGTCTTCTTCTGAGAGAGACACGGGAAGGAGAATCCATCAGGAAGTGCACGCATTCATCTCCAGGCTGTTGTTTCCTCCCTTCAGCTACCTGGTGGACGAGGAAGTCTGGCTGGTGATGGAGTACATGGACGGAGGTTCTTTACACGATGTCATTAGGGAGATTCGTATGGCAGAAGGAGAGATAGCAGCTGTCTCTCGGGAGGTAAGGGATGGCGCTTGTGCTTCCCACGGCTTGGTCGGGATGGTCCTTCCAAATGGGTGATAAGGAGAGGAGAGATTTCACCTTCCGAGCTTCCTTTCTGCCTTTCTCTTATAACTGGCAGTAGCAAGAGCATCGGAAGTGCCTGCCAGTGTCCCTGCCCTTCTTCTAGGGTGTTTGTCTTTGCCTCTCTAAACACTTGCCTGGAGCCTGTGTGCGCTGCGTTCCTTCCCATTCCTTCCGCATTCCTTCCTAAGAGCAAAGGTGCTGCTGGCACCATGTCAAGCAAGTGGCAAAGACAAAGAGATACTCGCAGGACTCTCACAGAGCTCAGCCTGAAAGGAGAGCCTGGCAGCCAACGTGGTGTTGGCAAAAGCAGCCACTGTTGTCTGGCTGGAGAGAGTACAGCCACGGCAGCAGTGCTTCTTGAGTCTGTGTTTGCAGGGCACTGGCCAGAGGAACAATTGCCCTTTCTCTTTCAAAAGCAAACACACCCGCACTTAGAAAAGCACTGCTGTCCTCGTGTTGGAGCAGCAGGCTCTGCTGCCTTTGCCAGCAGCCTGTCTTGCCATGGCTCACCATCCCCCAGGAAGTCAGATGTGCCACTTCCCTGCTTGTGGGACGAAATCCACTTAGGCTCGTGTTGCTTTTTCCTCTCTCAGTGCCTGCAAGGCCTGGATTTCCTTCACTCCAAGCAAGTGATCCACCGAGACGTCAAAAGCCACAACATTCTCCTGGGCTTGGACGGATCTGTCAAGTTGGGTGGGTGTTGTTGGCCAGGCTCAGCCGTGGCGGGCTGCGGTGTGGGGCTGCCTTTGGGTGACTGCCGGTTCCCTGATGCCCGTGGCAGTGCAGGCTGCCCTGCTGTGAGCGCAGAGCACAGCCACAAGGCGCAGGGAGGTGTTGCTGGGAAGAAGGGGTAGGGGGTGCCTTTGGCTTGTGTGTGATCCTTCCCAAGCAAGGCAGTTGCAGTCTAATAGCTTCAGGGGACTAAAAGCCACTGCCTGAAACTGGGGGCTTTTGCTAAGTGGCCAATTCCGTATTTCCTCGGCTGCAGGCCTGAGGAATGGCAGCAGGGCCCCTTTGCAGCTGGGATTCCACACTGCCTTCTTGGACATTGGTACCGTGGGGAATTCTTTTGTTGGCTTCCCTAATTCACGCTGGCTTGATCAGAATGGTTTTTTTCTCCTCAGCTGACTTTGGCCTTTCTGCTCAGCTCACCGCTGAGCAGAGCAAACGGAGATCGGCTGTTGGGACAACTTACTGGATGGCGCCAGAAATTTTCAGCAGGAAGCCCTATGGCCCCAAAGTGGACATCTGGTCCTTTGGCATTGTGGGGATGGAGATGGTGGAAGGAGCGCCTCCTTACCTGATGATGACCTCCCGCACAGTACGCTGCAACTACTCTCAGATACTGCTGTCACTCGGACAAAATCTGCTCCCATTCTTCTGCTTGGGAAGCTTGCTAGCAGCTGAAAATGACGGGTTCCAGGCTGCATAGTCTCTCGTGCTTCTTGTCCAGATTATCCCCTTGGCATTTGATCACGAACTGCACCAAAACCTCACGATGCCTTTTGCTTGATGGAAGCTTTGCCTAAGGGAGCAGTGAGCAGTGCTGAGCTGCATTTGATGGAATAATCCTTGGAAATAGTAGAGTTAGATAAAAGTCTGTCTTCCGCATCGCCTGTAGAGCTGGTGTCAGTGCTCAGAGAAGCAAAGGGTGCTTTTGCTGATGGAGTTGCTCCTAATTCCATCAGCCAATGAAATCAGGGGCCAAGGCAAGAGCCTTTGCATATTGGACTGGCTATGGCTGCCTCGGGCTTTGGGTTCTTTTAGTAGGGGCAGGAAAGGTATCTGCCACCCTCGGGCAGGGAGTAAAGAGCCACTGGAGAGCGGAGCTTGTCCAGTGGGGTCTGTGTGAGCAGTTTGGGGTGTGAAAGAGGCAGGTAGAGCGTGGCATTTCCTTCTGCTCTAGGTTCAACAGCTGATAAGCACCAGGGGCAGCCCGAAGCTGCAGAACCCCAGGCAACAGTCTGCTTGGTTGCGAGACTTTCTGCACTGCTGCCTGGAGACGGACGAGGACAGGCGCTGGTCTGCCCAGGAACTTCTGCAGGTAAAAGGCAAAGCGGCTGCCGGATGCGCCAGCCACCCACTGCCAGGGGCTCCTCATCTGCTCAAGTCCAAGGCCTCGGATGGGCCCCGCTCTTAAGAATCTCCAGTCTGGGGGGCTTTTCAAAGGAAAAGAGAGGAGAATCCTGGCCTAGGATGGGTTGGAAGGAGCCTTTCAAGGTCACCTAGACCAAATCTCCTTAAACGGAAGACATCTGGATTAATGGATTTGTGGGATTGGGAGAATGTTGGCCCCATGTAGCAAGGTCCTGGATGTGGAGACAGAGGTGCACAGAATGCCCTCCTTTCTGTATCTTTCTTGTTGCCAGAGAAAGCCTGTTTCAGCCTGTGAGGTAAGTAGAAATTAATTTCTTCTTTTTCTCTTTGGGCAGCATCCGTTTGTAACCTCCGCCAAGCCGACCTCCAGCCTGACGCCTCTGATCGTGGCAACGCAGCAGTTTATGGCCGAGAGGAGATACTAGCCCTGGAAGAGGCCATAGGTTTTTATTCTAGTTCCTAGTTCCTAGTTTCTAGCTCGTAGTTTGTAGTTTGTTTAGACTGATAGTGGAAATAAATAGGATAATAAATAAAACCTTCACTGTGTTGGAAGCTTCCCTTTGTTCTCACCCTGACATTAAGGTCTGAATTTGCTTCGGAATGGTCAGGTGTTTCTTAAATGTGGGAAGAGCCATAGATGGGGTTTGTGGCATGGATTGGAAGCGGGCAGAAGTCTTGTGGCTTTGTTGCCGCCAGGCACAACCTGTTGTGGAGAGACAGGCTTGCAGCTGTGACTAGAGGAGCAGAGTGGGGCAAAACGGAGCAGAGCAGTGGTGTCACTGCTGGGGTTGCTGCTGTGGCTGTGGTTGCGCTGCAGCTCTTGGGAAAGGTTGGGAGTGTCTGTGTTGCTGTGGGCAGAGGGGGAGGGAGCCTGGCTTCTCCACAGGCTCAGGCACAGGTGAGTGTCCAGTGGGAAGGCGAGTTCTGCCACGGGAACTAAGGCCTACATGAGGGAGTGAAAACTGGTGCAGTTTGGATCTGCGTGAGCCAGTGTGGAGGCCTGTGGGCCTGCTAGGGGACTTCTTGGGTCTATGCTCTGGAAGAACGTCCCCTAGACTTTAACCTTTCCCATGGACTCCTGTTTTTTGTCTCAATGTACGTTTGATACCTTATTAGTGATATCCAGTGATCATATAGGGATTATTGAAAATCATTTACTTTGCGATGTTTGGTGGTAATTGAGGGTATATTTGACGATCACTTAAATTTAAATTTTAGTTGCACAATATTTAACCGATTTCCTTTCCCAGTTCTCGTATTCCATCCCCCGCTTCCCTGAACCCACTATCCCTGAGAAGGACAGGACTGGAGATGGAACCTGCTCAAGAGCACAGGCCAGCCACCAGCCATCTGCCATCTCCCCTCCTTTTCTGTGCCCTTGCCAGGACGGTAGCGGCCATGCCTCCCCGGATTCTACCCTAACCCACTTTGCGACAGCCCCCAAGCCTGCTCCCGCTTTCCTATTGTATTAGCAGTCCCCGATTTTTGTTGTAATTCATGTTTCAGAGATTACGGACGTAGGCGACCCCCAGAAGCCAGTCGACCCAGTTATTTTATTTATTTAGGCAGGAGAGCCGGCACCCTCCGTACAGCCGGAGGAAGGGCTCTGTTGCCCCCACAGGAGACCCGTGCCCAGCCCCGCCGTAAGGTCCCCCACAGGCTAGTCCCCCACAAAACCTCTCCTTCTGATTTGTGTGGTTGGTGAAGGGCACCAGGGGAGGGTGCCACCACAAGTCCTTTTGATTTTCTGTTCTCTTTTGTTTTGTGGGTAAGTGAGGGGGAATGAAGTGACGGAGAGCTGCCTGGGACTCGGGCCCTCAGAAGTGAGGGGAAATGAAAAGTGGATTTACTTATTGTTTAGTTATGCTCCGCAATATCAACCCGCCTGTTTCTTTAATTCTCAAGTTTAGTTAATGTCTATCAAGTATTGTGTTGTTTTTAGTTAGAACAAGGTTATTATTTTTACTACGATTGTTAGACCTTTCATTTTAAATAAAACCAAAAGGGGGCAGTTGTGGGAGCTTGTGCTGGAGGGGATGGGCCATGCAGTGGCCACACATCAGACAATCAACGACCAACACGAAGACTCGGGAGAAGAGAAGCCACAACGGTTGACACCCAGAGAACTTATGGTGAGCATATCATGAAGAGTA
This sequence comes from Anomalospiza imberbis, assembly GCF_031753505.1. NCBI lineage: Eukaryota > Metazoa > Chordata > Aves > Passeriformes > Viduidae > Anomalospiza > Anomalospiza imberbis. The sequence goes on along the minus strand of NW_027099832.1, from coordinate 26,619 downwards.
AAGGACTCTGGGACGGACTGGGAGTGGCCATGCAGATCAACAGCCGGTGATTGGCCAGAAGGCTTCTGGAACTTGCCATGAAAGACTATATAAATGTATGTATATATATATGTATTTTTATATCTGTATTTATATATTTCTTAGTATATCTATCTCTATCTCTATCTATCTCTATCTATAAGCTATATCTGTCTACCTGTGTTGACCTCACTTTGGCATCTTCTGAAGCAGCCTCTTTTATGTTTTGTTTTGCACCCTTGTTTGTGCCCTTTTATTTATGAAATATCTTCAGTTTTGGCACTTCAGTTGTACCCGTCTCTTCTCTGTTGCTCTGCCATGGAGCACACCACAGTTATGCTGCCGAGACCGGAGAGTTTCCCCTCGCGCCCCACGGATGCCCGGGGTGTTGTTGCTGATTCTTCTCTGGCCGCCCCACTGCTAGCTGGGTCGGAGATCACCAGCGGCCAGATGTGCACGATGCAACAAGCCACGGCGTCTCTCCGCTCAGTTCTGTGAGATGTAGCTGTCTTTTTGATAGAATTAAAGGGGACAAAGTCTTTGAAGCAAAAAGTATTTGTTGATGTCAAAGAATCAGCTGAGTTGGGGGTGTGTCTCTCCTCTGAGAGGCACACACACACACTTTGTTGAAATGGCAACTTTTTACTACCCTTTTGCAGCCAGGGTGGTCCCTGTTACCTTTCCGATTGGTTGGGTACTCAGGAACTTAAACTCTCTCCCGACCACCTACCCTTCCCCTAGAACCTCCTTTTCCCTCTCCTCTCATCTTTCTCCCTTACTTGGCTGCATCTTCAACCATGCTTCTTTTTTTTGGTTCTGGACAATTGTCAGGGTCTGTCCGAAAATCCCTCCTGTTTGCCTCACGACTGTCTCCAAGGACTGGGACCCTAGACCCTGAAAGTAGCTCTAGCCTGGCTGAGGTGGAAAGTCTGACAAGCCTTAAGGACTGGTATGCAATGCCATGGGAACTCAGTGCGAGAACAATGGACTGGTCATGGTGGACTGAGTCCTAATCAGTTCGTCCTGTACCTTCGGTCCTGTACTCTTGGTCCTACACTGACGTGACGGCTACAACTGGTTCCCAAAACAATGAGTCCACCCCCACCATGTAGCCAGGAGAGCTGCGGCTTTGGCCAGATGCCACCTGCTTTGAGGAACCCTATAAAAGACTCAAGGAGTTTTGAGGACTTTGTCCGGACCCCACCTGGAGAAGACAGCCTATGAGCATCTCGTCAAGCTCCGAGGGCCTCGTCTCTTCAGACTGGTAGCTATAATCCCCTTCCCCTCTTTCTCTATCTTTCACTCTATCTCTTTATTTCTCTCCCACTATCGCAGTTGTTGGCACTAAATAAAAGTGCATTTTTGTTTAAGCAAAGTGTTGTGTCCCCTGCTGTGTCTTTTGTGCTTTGAGATCTCCAAAAAGAACCTATCAGGGACCCTGCATGCATTTGCGGACCCTGACAACAATACTTAACAGGTGCGAGGAGCAGATCAAACAAACCCATCTAAACCATAGAAAACAGAATAGACAACAGAATTAACATTTTTCCTTCGCTTACTCCATATTCCTCCTTGACTGAAGCAAAATGCTTTTCTTTTTTTTTTTTTTTTGCCATGTCTCATGGCACCCACCACAACTGAAGAAGGCACCAGACAGAGCTCCCCTGGGGTCACGCTGCATGAGAGGTTAGAAGGAGGCACAGCCAGGACAGGTGACCCAAACTGGCCAAAGAGATATTGCAGACCCTCTGACATCCTGCTCAGTATTCCAAGCTGTGTGCAAGAAGGAGGAAGGAGAGGATGTTTGGAGTGATGGCATTTGTCCTCCCAAGTCACTGTGAGGTGTGAGGTGGCCCTGCTGTCCTGGAGATGCAAAACACCTGCCTACCCATGGGAAATGGTGAATGAGTTCTTTGGGGCTTTTTGCTTGTGTGTGTAGCTTCTGCATTCCCTATGCAACTGAATTATTCTCCACCTGTGAGTTTTCCAGCTTTTACCCTTGCAATTGTCTGCCCAGTCCATCCTGCGGGTGGGTCATTGAGCGAGAATGACTGTGTGTGGTGCTTGGTTGCTGGCTGGGATTAAACCACAACATGAGAAATAGAGAAAAAGTGGTTTAAATGCAAGAGGAGGGAGAATGAAGCTTCCAAATTTTGGAATGGTGGTGGTTTTTCTGTTTTCCTAAGCCTTCCTTCCTATGGCCTGTCCAGCACCTGATGTGTGGTCTCTCTCACAGCTTCAAATTTGGCTGGGACTGGCCCAAATGGGCCCTCTGCTTTCCTCCTACCAGCACTTTGTGAGTTGTCTCACAGTGTGTTGGGGTGGGAATCCTTAAAATCCAAAGGTTTTGGGAAAGCTGCAAAAGGCAGGCCTCACAGACAGCAGAACTGCGATTAGAGCTAAGCAGTAGCCATAAGATCTGTCAGCAGAAAAATCATATAAGGAGTAGAAGAGTAAGGACAAATAGAACAATGCTCTGTGTATTAAACAGAATAACTCCCTAAGTTACAGAAAAGTGTATCTAGCGAGATGTTAGGAAATTCTAAGCTTAATGATGGAGCTCTGTGCAATGCATCTTAAGGCTTACAAGCAGGTATTGTATTTGAAATAAGCCAGCATTGTTTTAACCAAAGCTACATGTGCTTGCAGTGGTTGTGTAGAACTACTGTCAGTAGGCTTTGCTTGGTGTGATTGGTCAAAAAGTTTTTAAAGGAAGCTGTAACATTAAGTTCTTGGACAGCTGCCGGGGATGTGAACTGCAGGCATCTTCCCATTGTCGTAACTATGTAATGACACTGATGCTGGAAAATAAACAGCTCGAGACGCACCCCTCAGCAGTCCCGTCCCATCCGTGATTTCTACATTGTCCCCCAGCCGGCGATAGGATGCCAGGTGGGAGTCCCTCCCTGGGAGCCGGTGGAGCAGGAACTGGCCTCGGGGCTGTTGTCCTCCTTTCCAGCAGCATGGGAGCACAGCAGCCTCTTGGCCTCCTCACTGCATTGGCCCACAATGAAACTGACAGTGCCATCAACCAGCTGTTCTGTGTATTCCTTCAGGAGAGGCTGCAGCGTCGGGACCATGACCTCCCCATCTGGACCGCAGAGGCACGGGGCATACAAGATGCTGTTCTCTGCTCTCAATGCCAGCCACCCCTGGGACCCATACATTGCCTCCAGCCCCTGGCGCAGTCAGGGCAGCATAGGGTCAAGAACATGTTCTTCTTTTTGGAAAAGTTCTGCCCAGTCCCTGGGCAGCAGGCTACCCACAGCCTCTGTCCCTGCGGGCCTCGGCTCAGCCGGGGAGGGTGTTCCTTGCACAGGACCTGCTCCGGGGCGCTGGCAGCTGTTTCCATCCAGGAGGCCAAGAGATCTTTCTGCCTGGCTGCTGGTCTCTGGTGATTCTCCCTGGGGTGTGATGACACACTCTAGGTATTTTTGTTCCTGCAGAGAAAACCTGGGGGACTCTATCAATCTTCTGCAGAGTGGGCACTCTGGTTTCTTCTCTGCCTAACGCAGGATGCAGCCCATGCAGAACTCATGGCCACAGGGTATCACATAAGCGACACCCTCTTGCTCATCATGACAAATGGGGCAGCTCCACTCTGTCCCCATGGCTTTGTCTGTTCTCCATGGCAAGTTCAGGGAGTCCTGAGAAGCTGCTCCCCATCACAGGCACTACCAAAGAATCTCACACACTGCAACAAAACGGAGAAACCTTGGTCCCTTGCTGTCCCAAGGAGGAGATGAAGAAATACCCAATCCCCTGGAGAAGGATGCCCTCCTGACTCTTCAAGCCCTAGTGCCCTTCTCACTACCACTCTGGAGAGACTCAGCCCTCCAGATCTTACAGGCATGCTTGACAGGCTGTGTCTTTTCTGAGAGCCTGGGAAGGTGGTCTCTGGCAGCTGAAAGTATGTAGGATTGAGACACCTGTCTGTCATAAATAGATAGTGGGAATTAAGTGGTTCAATACCTTTGAGGTCCTGGATTTTTAATTAAATCTCAGGGCTGGAGGCTGGATTTTTCCTTTCTTTCTATATTTTTTGTTGTAAGATCACTCTTGAACGAGCAAATGTTCTTAATTGAATGCAGTTTTTGTAACAGGGAGGTTCTCTTCTTACAAAGTAAACACTGTGGACAAAAATCCAATGTGGCCCTACAAGGCCCTACGCACATCAGCTGGGTATGCTGGTCAAGCACCACCTGTGCAGGTGATCTCTAGTGAAGACTAGAATGAAGGCTTTGCTCCCTGCTCACGGATCTCAGGGGCTCTGAGAACCTGTGCACCCTTGATGACCAGAGCTGCATAAAATATTGTAGGAGACTTAAAGAGCACAATTGCCTTAAACACCAATCACAGAATCACAGAATCAACTAGGTTGGGAAAAACCTGAGATCATTGAGTCCAACCTATGACCAAAGATCACCTTGTCAACCAGATCACAGCACTAAGAGCCATGTCCAGTCTTTCCTTAAACACCTCCAGGGACAGTGACTCCACCACCTCCCTGGGAAGTCTATTCCGATGCCCAAAATCACCCTTTCTGTGAAGATTTTTTCCTAATGTCTAGCCTAAACCTCCCCAGTGCAGCTGAAGACTTTGTCTTCTTCTGTTGCTGGTTGCCTGATGGAAGAGACTCACCCCCACCTGGCTACACCCTCCTTTCAGGGAGTTGCTATGGGTTGATAATGTCACCCCTGAGCCTTCTCTTCTCCAGGCTAAACAACCCCAGCTCCCTCAGCTGCTCCGCATAGGACCTGTGTCCCAGACCACTCACCATACTTATTGCCCTCCTCTGGACACATATGAGCATCTCAACATCCTTCCTAAACTGAGAGTCCCAGAACTGGACACAGCACTCAAGGTGTGGCCTCACCAGTGCTGAGTACAGGGGAAGAATCACTGCCCCGGTCCTGCTGGCCACACCATTCCTGATACAGGCCAGGATGCTGTTGGCCCTCTTGGCCACCAGGCCATACTGCTGGCTCATGTTCAATCACCTGCTGACGAGCACCCTCAGGTCCCTTTCTGCCTGGGCACTGCCCAGCCACTCTGTCCCCAGCCTGTGGTGCTGCAGAGGGTTGTTGTGACTCAAGGGAAGGACCCGGCACCTGGACTTGTTAAACCTCATATCACTGGACTTAGCCCATCTACCCAGCCTGTCCAGGTCCCTCTGCAGAGCCTTCCTACCCTCTAAGAGATCAATACTTTCATCCAATTTGGTGTCATCTAGATTTGCTGATGGTGGACTCAGTCCACTCAGACTATTAATAAAGGCATTCAGCAGGACTGGCCCCAGCGCTGAGCCCTGGGGGGCTCCACTGGTGAATGCCCACCAAGTGGATGTGACACAATTCACTTCCACTCTCTGTGCCTGGCTATGCAGCCAGTTTCTAACCCAGCAAAGAGTGCTCCTGTCCAAGCCGTGGGCTGCCAGCTTTTCCAGGAGTGTCCTATGGGGAGATGGTGTCAAAGGCATTGCTGAAGGTCGAGTAGACAACATCCACAGCCTTCCCCTCATCCACCAGGTGGGTTATCTGGTTATAAAAGGAGATCAGATTGGTTAAGCACAACCTGCCGCTCCTAAATCCATGCTGGCTGGGTCTGATCCCTCAGCTGTCCTGTAGGTGCTGTGTCACCACATTGAAGGTGATCTGTGCCATAGCCTTACTAGGCACCAAGGTCAGGCTGACAGGCCTGCAGTTTCCTGTGTGCTCCTTAAGGCCCTTCTTATGGATGAGCATCACATTGGCCAACCCAGTCATCTGGCACCTCCCTGGTTACTCAGGACTGATGGTAAATGACGGAAAGCATCTTGGCAAGGTCTTCTGCCATCCCCCTCATCAACCTAGGATGGATCCTCTGCGGTCTCATAGACTTGACAGCATCTAAGTGGCTCAGCAGGTCTCTAACTGCTTCCTCCTGGATGACAGGGGAGGCTATTCTGTTTCCTGTCCCCATCTACCAGCTCAGGAGGCCAGTTGTCCTGAGGACAGCCTGTCCAATTGTTGAAAACTGAAGCAAAGAAGACGTTAGGTACCGCAGCCTTTTCCTCATCTTTGCTAACTGTATTCCCCCCTTGTCCAATAAAGAATGGAGGTTCTCCTTGCCCCTCCAAGATGTGTTAAGTTCACCAAAGGACTTTGCCCACCGTGGCAAATTCTCCAAAGAGGCAACTGCTCATCTGTGATGACTGAAGCTTCCCCGCTCTGAACATGTCTCTGTGAAACTGGGAAAGAGTTAACCCACTTGAGATGAACGTGAGATAAGATTGTCTGGGTGCTTTCTCAGACTAGTGGGAGGAAAACAGATACTGGAAGAGATCTGATACTGGACAGAAAGAATCCACAGAGAAAGCCAACCCAGCAACTGTGCTGAAAATCAACTCTGCGTGTAGCCAATGAGCGTTAATTCCTTTGTTTGCTAAAATGTAGAAAGAGTGAAAAGTTTTGAACACCTTGGGAACCACATCAGCAAGAAGACCAGGGTGAAGAGAGATGCAACAGGATGCTTTCTGGATCCAGGTGTGGTGATAGTTTTTCTTAAATTGTCTTGCTCTTTCTCTCCCTCTGGCCCTCCTTTTCTTTTTCTTTCCTATTCCTCCTCCTCTTTCCTATTTCTGTCTATCTATTTCACACTGACTGTTAAATAAAATCCATACTATTGACTTTGGCACATGGTGTTGTCTGCATCTTAATTCAGGTAGAGGCGTCTGTCAGTAATTGGATCATAACAGATGTGCTGACACAACAGATTGCTGCTGTGAGAGGGTGAGAGGTGCAGCTGATCCTTGGCCCAGGGACTGGCACTGGAGAAGGCAGGTGCAGCTCTTATCTTCCCTGGAGTGTTTGTGCATTGGTGTTACATTCCACCCCTATGTGGAAGGGAGCAAACAAGATTTGTAGATGTTCACAGGTGAAAAAGAATGGCAAAAATCAAAAGGGTCCAAAAAAACCTTACAAGTATTTATTAACAAACTACACACTCAGCATGGCAATTGGTGTGTGTTTTGCCACTATCTTCTCACAGTAAGTGAAACAAAGAATAAAAGTATAGAGGGAAGAAGGGAAAAAGAAATCAGGTAGGAGAGGAAAGAAGTTCATGGTCCTTGGTCCAGCATTGATCCAGCCAACAGGTGTCCAGGGTCTTGAGAGGATGCCACCCAGCCTCTGTGGCGGTACATTTTTACAGGTAAGTTTTCCCCATTACGGGATTAGGTTCCTCACTCTTCATACAAATGAGTTAGCATGTGCAGCCCAGTATTCTGGACCTTTCTGGAAATGGGCGGGGGGGGGGGGGCTTTGTGGGTTTTTTGGTGGTCTTGATTCTCCCTCTATTGGTCTTGCTTGCTCCTTAACCCCACTCCTACACTTAAGTTGTCCTTTATGTTGTGTGGTCACCGTGGACTGGAACAGGAAATTCAGCTCCAGAATGGTGCTGCGTTACCTTCGTATGTGCCCTTTCCAGGCTCATCCTGTTATAACTTGGCTGCTTGATGGCTGTTGGTGTTCAGGGCATAGCAATGTGTTAACTCTTTACTGCCTAGGTTTCTACATTGGTAAAAAAACCCAGTCACCATCTGATAGGGACAAAAATCATCCTTAGGGCAGAGAAGGGCTTCACATTCCTTATGACAGGGCAACATCTGCACCCTTTTTTCCCCCTTTCTCTTGTTTTCCTAGTGTTGTGTTTCTTGCGCTTGTTGTTATTACAGACTTAAGGTGCCAGATGCTACTTTTCCACTGTAGATATATTAATATCTGTAGGGAAGGCATTGATCTGTACAAAAGGGAATGTGAAGCCAAATTCTTCCTAGATGAGGGTGAAGGGTTCCGTGAGTTGAGGGCTGCTTGGGCAATGATCAAGCCAGGAGGATTTTATAAAATTTGGATGGAGAATATTCTCAGAGCAGAAAATACAGTCTGTTGGTTTTTTATTTATTTATTTATTTATTTATTTATTTATTTATTTATTTTTGGCTTACAATTTAAAATTTAATTCAGTTTAATGAAATTCAAATTAATATAACTCAGAAGGAACGGGTTGTGGTCCACTATAGCCTGAACTGCTGGTGGTCCATTCTGCCGTTCAAAATAATTTTTTCTTTAGGTACCGCAAGATATCCTTCAGCAGATTAAAGAATTGCAGCAGCTTTTCAGGTGGGAATGGACAGGGTTGTGTTGGTCTTGGATTTACTGTCTGCAGGGGGGCTGCGGTATAGGTTGGCGCTGGTGCTGGTGCTGGAGTAACTGCTGGTGCTGGCCTTTTTCCCATTGTGGTCCAGATCCAGTTGTAATAGTACTGAGTGGAGCTGGAGACTGCAGGCCGTTTAGGTCTGGCACAGCCTACTCCCCAGCTGGTCACACCGATTTGCCAGAAAAAGCCAGCACGCTTATCTTGGCAGACAAGAGGCCCTCCACTGTCACCCTGAAGCAGAACAGAGAGGATTAAGGTGCTTTTGCATGCCCCTGTCAGAAGTTAGTTGGCTCTTTTACTCTCCCAGCCCCTGCCAGAACTGGATTCCTGGCAGAGCAAGGCTCTGTTCAAGTTCTGGGACCTGCAGAACCTTGACACCCTTGGGAGCAGGTGGGGGCCTGTAAGGTGAGACTCTCTGTCTCCCCTGCATGTGGATGGTTCAGGGTTGGCATCTGGACCTCAGTGAGCAAGGACACACAGATGGGAAAGGGGGTGGAAGCTCCAGCAGTGGTGCCGAGCTGGGGCTTTGAGAGCAACTGACCAGGGAAAGCAGATGCTGGGCTGTGCTTGGGTGGTGTGATGGGGCTGCCCACACTGCTGGGGGCTGGGGCTCTCATAGCACGCTCCTACCTGGCAGGTGCCAACACCGCCTTGCCCAGCACACACGTGGAAGTCATAGATGTTCCCTTGCAGCCACTCGCTACTGTTGCAGAGCTGCTTATCGACAACTTGGACCTTGGCCTGCTGCAGGACATCTCTACCTGATGCTGTGAGCAGGGAAAGGAATGAGTTCCCAGCAGCTCCTTGCCTATTCTTCTGGCCTGTCTCTGTGTTGAAGTCCTTCCCTAGGGCTTAGCTCTGCCTCTAGAGAGCTGCTGGATTGCTGTGTCACTGCCAGACAGCATTGGGCAGCAGGCCAGACCCATCTCTCCAGAGGCACATGTCCCATAGCCCAACTATCATTTTGCCTCTGCTGTCAGGAAGCCCCAGCCATCCCTCCCTTGCCCTCAGGGCACAGGTCCTTTGTGGGAACTCACATTTGACAATTCTGTCTCCCCAGCCAGCAACGTAACAGTTTTTCAGCTCCGATACTTTCACCGAAGGACCAGGCAGGCAGGCAGTCTGAATGGAAGACCTACACCGGACTGGCCGGTCCAATTCCAGCAAGGCGATGTCGTTATACCCGAGTTCAGGAGTATATTTCTCGTGAACGATCAGCCGCTTAATCCGGCGCACTTCCACACCAGGGCCTGACTGGCCCAACGAGGTGGCCCCAAGCACGATGGCCCACTCGCTGAGGGGACTGGAAGGCAGATGGAGAGAGGGGTGAGAGGGAGTAGAATCATGTGCTGTGACAGACCAGCACTTCCCTGCCTTCTGCTTCCTGAGGCAGCAGAGAGGAAAACAGGACTACAGAGAGTGAAAGTAGACTCAAGATAAGTTAAGCTGGAGGCTGCTAGGAAGCAGTGGCATGAGCCCAGTCTTCTCCCTGAGCAGTCTCTCAGCTGGGCCCTGCAATGTCAAGGCACTAGGCACACTGCAAGGAAACGGGATGGGGAGAGCATGCACTGGTGGTATGGGGATATCCCTGTACCTAGGTCCTCCTTACTTTGTGATGTTGAGAAAGCAGTGGGCAGCTGTGAGGAGCCACTGCGCACTGACAAGGGTCCCTCCGCAGACATGCACAGATACCGGTGGGTTCCAGTAGCGACGGACACTGGCGATGCCTGCCCAGGCTCCAGTTCCTGGCATGACATCTGTGCCACCCACCACACGTGTTGAGCCGAAGGTAGCACCCATGGGCCGGAGCCCACAGGTCTGTCTGTAAGCAGAAGGTCATTACTGTCCTGTGAGAAGGCTTCCACAAGGCTTTGGTTGCAAAGCCAGCAGGGACAGGAAACTGCCTGGGGTGTGCATATGTCGGCCTGTTTCTGCTTGAGCCCCGTAGACAAGTGGTGCCAGCCACCTGGGTACTGGTGATGAACTGAGACTCCTGCCTAGGGCTTTGGAAACCGGTATGGATACAGGCGGCAAGTGGGCATCCTCAGGGAACCCCCTAAGCCTTAGCCTGGCTCCCCTCAGGTCAAGCCTGGGGCTACTTACCCACAGGTGCCATGTGCAGGCCTGCACAGAGCCAGAAGGATGAGGATGTACAGGAAAATCATTGTGGTCAGACACAGAAGTCAGCTGCAAGGAGACAGCTGCAAGCCTGTCACCTTCAGTGCAGCTGCCAACGTAGTGCCCACAGAATCTGCACTGCCACAGTGCCCTTGCTCCTGGAGCTGATGTCACAGAGGGACTGGTTCCATGTTCTGGGCATGGTGTTGGCCTCTGTAGGTGGGGGGAAGGGCAACACAGAACCACAGAAAGGTCTGGATTGGAAGGGCAACACAGAACCACAGAAAGGTCTGGATTGGAAAGTACCTTAAGGATCGACTAGTTTCAAACCCCAGCCATGCACATGGATGCCTTCCACTACACCAGGTTGCTGAGAGTCCCACCCAAGCTGGCCTCAAATGGTAACAGGAATGGGGCATCCACAGCTTCTCTGGGCAGGCAACTTGTGCCAGTACTTTGACAATGATACAAGATTTTACTTGTCATCAAAAAATCCTACAGAATTTGCAGCAACAACAATTAAAAGCAACACACATTCTGATTTTTAAAAACAATTTGTGAAATTGTTTTCACTTGCTTTGCTTGAGACAGAAAAATCAACTAAACAAACTTTAACTCAAGGCCTTAAAAAAAAGTCTCAATGCCTAAGCTCTTTTGGTGTTGTTTAGAAACTATGCCAAATTCTAATTAAAAGTCATGTTCCTTCAAGAAGCCAGAGCCCCTTTACAGTTGAGCCTGTTTATTTAGTCGTTTCCACTGGACTGCTGAACAGCTTACCCCTATTTCGAGAGGTACAGCAGAGGCTGTGCATTGGACTGCCATTTCAGTTACTGCCAATAAGTTCCTCTCTTTGATTACCACATTCCATTTTTCTTAGCTTTCCTTTGATGAAGTTCAGGGAAGACCAATGAGAGAGAAGGTTCCTGCCAAGATATCCAGAGTCCAGTTTCAAGTTCCCTAGTGTGCTGTACAGCACATACACAGATGGATCATGTGTCAGAAGCCTAAGACACTGCATTTCCAGCTGCTGTCCCCAAGAGCTGGAAGCCCCTAGGACCTGTCTTCCCTTAGTCCACTACTCCCTTGTCCTCCTCTTCAAGTGGGCAGTTCCAGCCCTTTGGAGGGACCTTTTCCCTTTGGGCTTGACTTGCCTGCCCACAGCTGCATTTTGCAAATCCCAGCTCAGGGAGGCCTTGGCTCACACAGCAGAATGAGGGGGACTGCACACATGGCTATCTGTGAAAATAGGCCACTATATTTCTACAGCAACATGAACTTTGCCAGCAAAGGCAGTCTGCCTTGCACCAGGTCTTAAGACATTTCAGTCTTCATCCATTCCCAATACACTCAAAAAAAGGAGAATTATATTTAAGCATTTCTCATGGAAGGAGGAATTGACTCCAGTACAACTTAATAATAGGACTGGAGACTCCCTAACAGAAAAACAATTTTAAAACCTCTACAACTGACATAACAAAAGTATGCATATGCGACAAATGGTAAAATGAAAAAAAAACTTCCCCAATTTTCCAGATTTTCTTGGTACACTTTCCTGTCTCAGCTCTATGTTATTGCTTCATAGTTGTCATTAAAACATTTTAATAGAATAGTGAACATTTTTAGAATTCCAGAGCAGAAATGAAAAGGAAGATGGGATCCTCTTCCGTGGTTTTGATTTTAAAGTTTTAAAGACATGATACTGTGACCAGGAATGAAATAAAACACAAGTGAGGGGACAGCAGAGATAGAAAGGTGGAAGTTTACTATTGTCTTCTAATTTAATTTAAGAAGTGACTAGGAAGAGAAAGATGGCATATATACATACACACACATACATACACACACACATATACATACACAAAAATATTCAAAGATGGAAATAGTATTTCTGTAGAATTTGAAAGATTTAAAGTAAAGGAGGAATCAAAGTAATAACACATAACAGTATAAAAACTCCAAGAATATACTTAATTGCAATTCTCATTCCATAATTTAACAGTTCTAAATCTGCTTGCATGAATCAACAGAAGATACACTGGTAGTGAAATGAAAAGATAAAAAAGTATGTTTACTCTTGCATGTAGTGTATATATATATATATATATATATATAACTCCAAAATGGCTTTTTTTCATCACTTCTGAAAGACACAGGTTGCACTGCAGGTATTGCATCTTTATAGTGTTGCACATTAGTGTTTTAGCTCCTATTCTTCAAAAGATATTGAGGATCTGTCTCACAAGATTTTTTACAATAGTAGAAAAACAAATCATTAAAATGTAAATTAGAAGCTTTCCTAAAACTAATGCCATAGAGAATAAGCCATGATGACAGATTACACTGTGATTTGCAAGTTATCAGGCAATGAAAGACCAGAAGCTTACAAAAAATGCAGTGACTGACTAATCTATCAACTGCAAATCCTCTGCAACAAGTGGTGAAATTGAAAGGCAGTAGTCAAAAGAGCACAAATCAGTATCAGTCTAACAGATGAACTAACCTGAAAAAAATACAGTTCTGTGCAGCTGGTCAGAGACCAATACCACAAAATCAGTTATAGTTTGACAATTAATGATGAGTGTCGTGGTTTGACATGGAAGTGATTTTTTTTTTTTTCAGGAAGTTGGGTCAAACCAATCAGTGGTCAAGTTTGGATATTGGCACCTGAAGTGACCACTGAAGATAGGGATACGCCTCTGAGAACACAGGGGGTTAAAAGCAAGAACTCCCAAGAGCTCGCTCTCTTTGGTTCCAGTCAAGGTGCTGTGCAGACCTCCCCTGCCCAGCCATGGGGCTGGGTGGGGGAGGGGAAGCCATGAGGCCTGGTCGAGGTGAGCCGAGGGGTAGAAGGACTGGAACCGAGCCAGCTCCTGTGGACGGAAGGGTGGAGAGAAGCGGAGATGTCTTTGTCATTCCCCCCCCCAGAGGGAAGAGATAGAGAGTCCGGACGGCACCTGTAACTTTGCCGGCGCGGAGGAGAAGGAGGGGGGGGGGAAGGCGCCCAGCCTTGGCCTTGGGAATCGGCTGCTGGGCAGAGATATCAGCTGTCCAGGGAGTCTGAGCTTTTAACCCTTTCCTGAGAAATGAAGGCTTTGTAAAATATTACTCCTCCTTGATTTGAAGTAGAAGAGAGACAGTCTGGGATCCGAGATGATGGAAGAAGAAATTCTCGAGTCGGAAGGAGATGATGGAGTGGCTTGTGGCTGGACTTCTCTTGTTAGCCATAGACTGAACCAAATTCTCCTAACAGAAGCTGCAATTAGGGTGGTGCGTTGGTGTGCCAGGAGACCTGTTTCAGTGATTACCAGCAGAGGAGTAGAGAGAAGGTGTGGAGAAGCCTTCTATCTTCAAGGAAGAAGAAGAGGAGAAGAAGACCTCTGTTCTTGGACCCTCAGCCCCAGGGGAAAATGGGGGGGACTGTAGTCCCAAAATGAGAAACTGAACTGTTGTCTCTTTTGGTCCATGGCAAAGCATCCTTAAAGGAGCCCTATGAGCAGTCTGTCCATGCACGGTGGTGAGAGCACTGTGACATGGAAAGGAGAGTTTCACCATGGCAAATTTCCTCCGGGCAGTTGCCATGTGTGACATGGAAACACAAGGGTGGCAACTGTGTTTCCTGGGGGGGGTCTGTGGCACAGGAGAGACTCCTGTCTCCCTTGAAAGACTGAGTATTTGAATATCTGAAGGGGAGCAACTTGATCAGGATCCTGGGTGGTGTCTCACTGTTAGGTTTGTTTAGAAATTAGGTGGGAGGAGGAGGGGTGTTTTGGAAAGTCTTCATCCAGGATTTAGTGTTTGTAGTTTTTTTCTAGTAGTAGTAGTTTAATAAAGTTCTTTCTTTGTTACTAAGATGGGCCTGCTCTGCTCTGTTCCTGATCACATCTCACAGCAATTATTTAAAAAAGTATATTTTCATGGGGGCGCTGGCATCGTGCCAGTGTCAAACCATGACAATGAGATTCTCAAAACTATCTGATAAATTCAGAGTACAAGTACCAAAGTCACACCACTGTTTCTGGAAATCCCACCTCTAAAACACTTGGTTTTGCTATCTGTTTTTTCTTTTCTGTATTACCATTCAGCCACTTTTATATATCAAATTGTATACGATTAGTATAAGATTTTTTTAACATGTAATTTCTAAAGAACACCATGAAAATAAAAAAATCCAAACTTAAATCAAATTGGAATTGTATTTATTTTGCCTCTTGAACTCGATAACATTCACTTCTGCTTACATATCTGAAATATAATTCTGTTTCACAACAGCTTCTATATCTACAAATGTGGAAACCACATACAGTTTTGCATTAAGAAAAAATCTACTGCTCAGTGAGCAGTTTGCAAAGAAGTAACAGCTCATGGTAACTCTTTCTTACCTGTATTAACCCACTTACCTGTATTAACGCACCAGTATTAACCCACTGCCAAGAAACGATAACACAACTCCAAAGGAAAGGGCTTAAGTTTCAAATATAAAATTATATTTAATCATTTGTGCAGATGTTTAGTCTATAGATGAAAACAGTTTCAGGGTAAATACTTACATATTGCTGAAAATGCTTCAAGGAAAATAAAAATTTATCTGAGACATGCCCTGAGCTATCTAGATTCCTTGATAGTGCAATGCTGCAGTGATGCCTGGTTTCACCCTGGCTTTTGCAAATGAAACACAGTAACTGCTCACAGAGCTCCTAAATGGCTGACACAGCACAGTATTATATGCACTACAGCAGTTCTTGTAGCTTTGCCAAGTTTCTCTCCATCCACTGGATATTGAGCTGAATTGTGTCAATTGCCGCTTTTACGCAATGCAGTTGAGAACTCTCCTCTGATTTTGACTCAAAAAATGACTTGACCTGCATAGCAAGAATAAAGAAAGAAAAAGAAAATCTTAATTAAAATCAACATTAGCCAGAAAAATAGGTTCAGCAGCAAAGGTTATACACACGTTGCAGGAAATCCGTTTTTGAGAACTGTTTGTATCTACGCAGTAAACAAACCTCTCCAAGGAGTTCCCAAAATGCAAGGAAAGCATTTTCATGGATACAGCAGCAATAACTCATTTGGTTTCAATATGTCATTTCACCAATAAACAGACACTCATTTACCATATCACAAAGCCTGCAGAGGATGCAGAGCTCTGGAAAAGGAGTCCTATTCTGTGACAAAGAATTGGTTGTTGCAAGCAATCCTCTTCAGCATTCTGGAACAGCCCCCACACCCAATCATCTTTATAACTGTCAATGGTAACACTTAAACTATTATAAACGAAACCATTAACACCTATCTCTACCAAATTATATGAATGAAAACATTAGACTAAACCGTAAAGAAGCCTTTTTAGGGAAGACAACAGAGCTTTCTAAAAGCTAGTAAACAACTCTTGGCTGATACTCAACTTCCACAATAACTCTTCGGGATTGATGACAGAAAAAAACCAGCAAAAAGCAATTTTTATGGCACAGTATCACATTTCAGAGATGCAGAACATGTATCTCATTTACAAAATCTAGAACAAAATTACATATAAATCAAGTCATTATTTTGTGAGACTGTGTGTTCCAGTGTACAGGAACTGTACATATACTCTCAACAGGGTGTCAAGGATATAAATAAGACGTGAACGTGTATTTTCCTCATCCTTCAACTAAATGAAAACAACACTGGCACTAGAAAATACCCCTTTCCGGTAGATAGTGCCACCAACCTCAAGCAGATGTGCCTTCGTTGCAAACTGAGAAGTTGACCAGGTAATGATATTCTGAATAGTATAGGAGCCTAGGTGAAACCTGTAAGACAAACAAATAATTTTCAGCTAGGAGACACTTTAGGATGCAGTTTTGGTGTATGTATCCATTCTTTTCTATTTTTGCTACTTTTTTGTTTAGTAGTTCAAAAATATTAAAAGCACTTAAATGCAATACCTTACATTATAATTACATCCCTTATTTTTCTAAAGAAATATATGTTCTTAGAAATCCAAGCCTCTGGCTCCCTATTCCCTCTAAAATGTAATATTAGAGAGAAAAGCCATGGAAAATTTTCAAACTATCACAGATCAAACAGTAAAGAACTGAGGACACCACACAGTGAATATCAAGATCTGTATTTGTGGTACCTATGTGTTCTAAAGCTCTACCAGAATTGAATTTGCAACCAAGTTTTCTTTCAAGTGAGGTAACTCTGTAATACTGGTTTATGAAGAGCTTGCTAGAGCAGAAGTTTTCATAGAGGAGAAACTTCTAAAGCAGCATGAAACTATTTAAAATCAAAACTGGGATTTAGAAACAGAGATTTCTAGTACTGCTGGCTTTTTGAAAACTTGGGGGGGCAGCTTTCCTGCTGGATACA
Organism: Anomalospiza imberbis; assembly: GCF_031753505.1. Lineage (NCBI taxonomy): Eukaryota > Metazoa > Chordata > Aves > Passeriformes > Viduidae > Anomalospiza > Anomalospiza imberbis. Next base: position 9,933 of record NW_027099832.1, on the reverse strand, counting down.
CTTCAAGGACAGTGAAAGATAACATATTTCTGAAGCAAGTGTATATTTTGGTTACTTGGTTTTAGGAGTGCTGTGGCAATTCAGAAAATATAAATGCTGAATTATTTCCCTGGATGTCCTTTTGAAACCATTTGATTCACATCAATATCTTGCAACTGAACCAATCATCTTAGAGACAGCAACCTTTCAAGAGAAATTAAGATCAAGATTGTTTAGAATTACTCTGGGGCTCTAGGACACTTGTTCAGAGTTCAAATTTTATGTAGCAAGTTGTATTTGTAAACTCTAATTTTAAAACATGATTTAGAATTTTAATATGAATCTTATATGAACGCTCCTATTTATTGTCTTGTTTGAAACAAAGAAACAGGTGCTTTTGCCACAGTGAGTTTGAAAGTTTCAGCTGCATCAAAAGCCTTACTTTCGTGTAAGCTTTTCCCAGTTTTCTTTGACGAAGTCCCAGGCCAGCAAATACCCAGGCAAACTCTGGCCAACGGTTGCTATGATATGTGAAAGCTCCTGTGACCTGATGATTTCTCCTTCAAGACTGTTCTGCATTAGCCTAGGAGACAAAGCATATGCAAAGAGACAGGAAAAAAACATCATTCCTATGTTCACATGGGTTTCCTGACAGTCCTCAATTAGATGGAAAAGATGATATAATACATCAAGCAAGCAAATTCTGGCACATGGAAGAAATCAATGTTACATTTTATTACAACAACTGTATTTACTTAGCTTTAATTTCCAGAAGTCAGAATGACCTTAGCTCTAATCCAGGTACCTAAATTTTTACTGGCGTTGGAAAAGATCAAGTAAATTCTAATAACTTGTAAAAGAAAAACAACAGATTGAAGATGTAAGAGATGGAAGCTGAAGACTAAATTAGCAGGACAAGTTTGTGTTCTCCATGAAGTATTAAGATTTAGTCTACAGAGAGGAACATAATGTAAAGTCAAATTTTCACCCAAAGAAAGAAATGAAAAAAAGAAGAGGAAAAAAACCCAAACAAAATTATACTTCAACTAGTTATTATTTTGATTATATATATCAATCTTTTAAGATTCTATAGACCAGCTTACAATTTTGCTATCTGCACTGAAAAATCTGAAATTTTGTGTTACCAGTACTGCAAAAGCCTGTAAGTTCAATTATTTTCTCTTTATGCATATCCAGAATTTGGTTTTTTGTGCTGCTCTGTTACGTAAGTTATTTTTAAGTGAAAAATATAAGGTTCTTTGTGTGTATGGAAGCCTGTGCAAAACATTTGGATGGATTTTCTTTAGCAATCAGAAATTTTTTCAGCAATAGAAAAAAAGAAATGCGCTTTTCCAAGAAGATTTTATCACTTGTAATTTACACAGCATACAACGTCTCGATTCCTTCATACCAGATCAGCTTTCTGGCATCTTCTGTGCTGGCCAAGGCTTCAATCATTTTGCTCTTCTCTGCTTTGGAAACTGAAGAGAAATACATCTTCAGGAGGAATTCCCAGCCATCATCAGACTTGGCTCCAACTGCAAATATGGCTTTCATAACATCACTAGACAGACTACAAGGAAAAATAAAAACAACAAAACAAATAAACATAACGGGGTACAAAAATGCTCACCTGACGAAATAAGAAAGAATTCACAAAATTAAAATATTCACTTGAAGGAGATGCCTCTTTTTGGAGCAATTTGATTCTATAGCAATTGTTAAAATTTGGCATTACTGAACTCATGCCAATCTAATACTTTAGGTCACTAGGAAAAAGCAAATCATTTAGCCACATGAAAACAAAGTAAATTGTACACAAAATTGAGAATTTTCTATAGCTCAAAATGCACATGAATACACAGCAGAATGAGTGCTGCTTGATAAAAACACGTGCTTTGGCCTTGCCACTAAGTAATCTTTTTTCAGCATGCAGCTCAGGGAATTCAGATGAAAAAAAAATTAAGGCTGGTTTTGCAGTTAAACTAAATGAGACTGGAGACAAAGCCTAGCAGAGTCATCCTCTCATTGTGAAACAGCAATTACCTCTACATGTGGAACAGTTAAAGACAGAATCACATTCTTTATCAATACCAAGTCGGTGGTGGTGGTGTGGTGGTTTTTTTTTTTTTTTTTTTTGGTTTTTTGGGTTTTTTTTTTTGATTGTTCTGTTTGCTGTTGGGGGGATTTTCCCAAGTACAATGGTGGCAATGTAACAGGAAAGCAGATGGGTAAAAGAAGTGGAAGCTCAGTTTCTGTGGTACCTTATTGTTCCATTAGACTTCATCCATGTCTCAAACATCTTAGCAGCAGTTGTTCTACAGTCTCCTATATCATGGGTGCAGGCAAAAGCCAGCAGTGTTGACCGGAGCTCTCGTTCAGACAAGGTCCCATCATCTGTCCAGTGCTGTTGATCCATTTTATCTCCAAGCAAGTGCTCTATCCTATGCTAAAGGAGGAAAAAGTTACTAGCAATAGCTAGTAATCCTTCCAAGAGGATTTTCTATATATAAAATTAGTTTAAAGTAAGAAAAATAAATAAAAGGTTGAGCTTTCAAACTATAGAAGCTAAACACAGTAGTTTTTCATCTATTTATTCTAACTTACACATCCTATTTCTTAACTGCAGAAAAAAGTATTAGATACCACATAAATCTGAAAGGTGGGCCAGGTTACATCTTAAACTGCACATGGAAACTGAAGACCCCTCTTTGAGTCATGCCTCAAACTTGTTTGTAATCAGCTTACAATCACAAAGTACTGTAACTTCTGTATGTTTAACTGCTTTTAACTTCACCAAGTCACAGTAAATACACCTTCATTTAGCACAAAGATATCACTTTTGTATGTCTATAGGCTGAACACCCTTCAGTTTTGTAGTTCCGTAGCTTGCCAAAACCACAGCAGGATGCCTGATCAGCTATCGTATCTCAGCTGAAAATTCTGAACTTAAATAAAACTGCATAGACACTGCATTGCAAACCAGAGCTTGGGCTGTTTATAGCAGATACATAACAACTTTGGGTAAATTAAAATACTGCTTTTTTTTCCTTATGTTTCCTTAAGCATTCACTAGTTATCCTTTCCTAGCATAAAGAAAAACCATGTTATTTTATCTAATCATTTAATAGTTTCCTTATAGACTAAATCCCTTTACTGATTTACACTGCGAAGCAGCAAAGGTCATTTTAAACCAGTAGATGATTATGGAGAAGAAACTCTATAATAAGAAGGTAAACACAGAAGTGAAAGACATATGCTCATCAAGAACTGAACCTACAATATTGATTTCACTGTCAAGTCTTTGTATTACTAGTATTACTCTATTACACAACTGGCACAGGACAATGACAACCATCCTTGTGTTTCTATTTCTACAGAAAACAGTTCCGTTTTTTTCTCTTGTCTCTCTATAAAGCAATTAGATCCACGATCTCTAGCCACTCTAACTTTTGAAAATAACGTTCCTGCGCAAGAAAAGTACATGGAATCTGTTTAATTACATATTTCTACTGACCTGTATGGCACTTTAAGATAGCCCCAGACACCACTGCACCACACTCCCTACAAAACATTTTGGGGCATATGGGTATGGTATGGAAACAGAGGAAGGAGAGGGGAAGAAGCTGGTCCAAAAAATGTAGCATTTTGGTAAGAGACCATTAGAAAAAGCTGGCAAGACTGGCAACTCTCTAGAGTCCCCATCAAACTTAGTGAATTTAATGAGTATGTTCAGCAGTCAACATGTAAAAAGAGAATGTAACTATAAAGAACATTATAGCTAATTATTTAAAATTATAATTTATGAAAACTAAGACATACCATGACTCGTGCTGCCAGCTGTTGTTCACCCTTTTTGTCTAAAAGGCTGTATATAAGACTCAGCTGAAACAAAGCTTGAGTAAGTGGTGCAGTGCTGTTCTCTTTGTTGAGGTAATCAATCAACTCAAAGGCCTTTTCCAGAGACTCTCTTCCTAGACTAGGGGTCAAATAACACAAACATTAAAATAGACTACAAAACAAAGGCACTCTCTGAAACAAATCAGAAGTGATGCTTTCCATTACACTAACAGAGAGATAAGTGAATAGAGGGGATGACATAAGAAACAATTTACATGTAGAAATTTTCATATTTTAACTTCAGCAAGATTACAACAAAGCAACAATGGCCACTAACATGCCTCCAGTTAATAAAAATTGAAAATGGGTAAGGAAGTGTAGCAAGGATGTCTGAAAATATTTATCATAAATAAGGGTACTCAGATAGAATAGCAGTTTCTGAAGAGACGATCTATAAAGTTCCACCTCGCCTGCTTCTGATTGTGGTGGTGAAACATGTGAGAGGGCACCAGCAAAAATTTAAGAGGGAAATAGCTTACTTTTCTACAGTGGAGCACTAGAGTACAGGAAAACAGCAGGCAGATCACTGGGCACTAAATAAAACAGGGTCTTCCAGAAATGGAAACTATCATGTGGCTCTCTGTGATCCAAACAAATAGATGATGCTATAAAGAAGAGGGAAATAACATCTAGAGCATCAGTGAACTGTTGCCCTGATTTTGAAAAGTGTTAAGTTTTCTTTTATAGCTCTTTGGAAAGTTTTAAAGTTCTCATAAAACTTCTTTAGCCTTCTGATAATGTTTATATATTTGAGAGTCAGAGTTCCCACAAAATTTCATGTATAAATAGAATAGTTTACATATTTCTCTGTGGGTGGAGAGAAATGATTGATTGATCTTTGGACCAGTATGGCTGGAGAGGTGGTAATTCCATCCTCCAATCCACAGTCACCTTTGGAATTATATAAATATCAGATGTTTGAATAAAACTTACTCTTTTTCTCTTTTGAACTTACCAAGTTTCTGTGTACTCATTTTGTGTCCAATAGTGACAGTGAACAGTTCCAACAAGGCTATTGAAGACTGAATTAAACTTCCTCTAAAGCAGCTGTCTCTAGAAACTAAATCTGATCTTCTCAGACTTGGAAAAAACTTGAAACACATATTAAATATCTTTCCCAGTACAGAAGTCTTATCGTGCAAGGTTGAAGATACTGTTGATCAAATTTGCTCCGTCTTTAGGACTCAGAGCAGTGTGGTTTTTTTTCAAGAGATCAATCAGTGTTTTCCAGTCTTCAGTATAGTGTACTATGTAATAGCCATTCATGTCCACATTGAATTTTATCCATTCCACCTCTTCTGGAAGTTCAGTGACAGCCAGTGGACAGACAATATGTTATCAGCTGAAACAAACATTTAACAACTGTTTGTTCAAATCAAAGTCTACAAAGTAGACTAGTACCAGAGAGACAGTAAATTCTTTCCCACTACTTCCCCCCACAATGACAAAGGAAAAGTCAGCACGAAGGTTTTGAAAGACAGCTCAAAAATTCCAGGTTGTACTTCTTCATCCTTCTTCCTACATCTGATTGAATGAACATTAACACAGTCCGCCCCAAGTTGCACCAGTAAATTTTTCTCCTTTTGTCCTGTTGTTCTTTCAAACAGCCCCATCTACTGTTCCAAATACAATATTTTTCCACACAATCAAATAAAATAAAGATTTCAGTGAAAAGTTACTTCCTAACATTTCAGCAAACTGGCAGATTGACTTTCACATAATTTGCTCTCTAAAGAACATATGAGAGATTGTGTGTATGCACTGTGATGAAAAGCATGGCTTTTACAAATTTCAAACTTGTGATTCTGTTCCAGTTGCTGTCATGTATTTATACACACAATGCTACAGGGAACCAGCTCTGTGATGATGACAACGCCAGCAGTGCTCTGCTCCGGAGCTCTGAAATTACTGTGTACCCTGTATGTCTTCAGCTTCACATCTTACTCAAGGGTGCTCTCAGAAAAATCATGGATCTGTAACCCTAAATTAACTTGCTACAAAAGCTTTTAGTTACATACCTGACTTCTGATCCAGTAAATATGCATTAGTGCAATGGGTGAAGTTGCACCTATTTGTTATGTAAGTGAGAGGAATATGCCACAGGTAACTGCAAAGGAAAACAAATGTTTACTAACATGTTCTATACATATTATCTCCCTTGAATGGTTTGTTTTAATTTAAGCACTTTTGTACACCAATAATACTAGAATCACTGAATGCTGTGTAGAATAATAAAGTATAAATCTCACTTCTATAATCAGAATATGATGAAAGAACACATGAACAGAATGCACAGAAATTGTTTTTTTAAATCCCATCATGTTGAGAAATGAGTAAATTTTATAGAACAGACTGGATTCAAAAAGACCTTTTAAGGTCATCTCTTTCAGGTCCCCTGCAATGAGCAGGAACATCTTCAACTAGATCGTGTTGCTCAGAGTCCTATTCAACCTGGCCCTGAATGCTTTCAGGGATGGTGCATCGACCACCTCTCTGGGCCACCAGTGCCACTGTTTTACTATCCTTATTGTAAAAACACTATTCCTTATATCTAGTCTAAATCTACCCTTTTTTATTTTAAAACCATTATTCTTTGTCCTATCACAACAGGACCTGCTAAAAAGTCTGTCCCCATCTTTCCTTTAAGTACTTGAAAGAATGTAGTAAGGTCTCCCCAGAGCCTTTTGTTCTCCAGGGTGAACAGCCCAAACTGTCTGTCTGTCCTTGTATAGGAGAGGTGTTATGTCCATGATTGTTTTTGTGAACCTACTCTGGACTCACTCCAACAGTTCCATGTCCTTCCTGTGCTGGGACCCCAGAGCTGGATGCAGGGTTCCAGGTGGGCTCTCACCAGAGCAGAGCAGAGGGGCAGAATCCCCTTCCTCCCCTGCTGCCCACGCTGCTTTGAATGCAGCCCAAGATACAGCTGGAATTCTGGGCTGTGAATGCACACTGCTGGCCTGTGTCCAGTACCCTGACTCTTCCCAAGTCCTCCTTTGCAAGGCTGCTCTCGATTTGTTCATCCCCCAGCCTGTGTTGACACCAGAAGCTGGCCTGACCAAGGGCCCACTGCTCAAGCTTACCCAGATTACTCCGGATGGCATCCCTTCCGCCAGGCACACCAACTGCACCACTCAGCTTGGTGTCATCTACAAATTCTCTGCAGGAGCACTTGATCCCACTGTGTACATCACCGATGAAGAACTTAAACTGCACTAGTCCCTAATGGACTCTACTTTTCCTAGTACTTCTTTCCCAGTTCCAGCATGCTAGGTAGCTAGTCCAAAATCATACAGACAGTAAATCTCTGGCTGCATCAGAAGTTCATCCAGTATGATTTTTACCTGAGTCCAACATTGTTTATCTGATCTTTTACAAGTTTTAGCTAAAATTAAAAAGTTATCCAAGTACAAGACTCAAATTCCAAATCATGGCATAGAAACCACAATTCATGGTGTACCACAAAGACTTTCTTAAGTGAACTGGAAGCTGGAAGAACAAATGCTAAGGAGGCTCGTCATGATTATAAGGACTTGGCTATTTAGAGAAAAACATAAATCTGAGTGGGATGAAGGAAGCTGCACACATAAATCCGATTTTGACAGGGATCTCCTCTATGTATGACTCACATAGAGTGCTCTCTTTCTAAACCTTTCATACATGCCCCAAACTTACATCAACTAGAAACAGAAACTACTTAGCTTCAAAATCCTTCCCTTCTTCTCTTACCTTTCAACCTCACATTGCTTTTCTTTCTCCGCATAACAAAAGTAAAACAGAGCCCTCTAAATTCCTACATTTCAAGAGACAAATTTCTTTCACAGACCTAATTTTCAGCAAGGTGATGCAATGGACTTAGCTCCTGTTAAACTTCAAACAAATGAATAAAACCAGCAAAATATCAAACGAATTCACACTTACATGTTTTTGTTAGAAGACACTGTTGAGGGTCATATGGTAAGTTACATGTGCAGTTAACAAAATTTTAAAACTACCAACTGCCACATCTTTACTTCTCCAGTATTTGCATATGTATTTCCTTTTAGGTTTTGGTACAATAGATATTGCCTCTGTTGCACATTCAGTCATTTGTTGTCAGGTAGTAGTGTCATCTTAAAATTTTGAAGCCAAGAAAGCATTGATGCTAGCTTCTCTACCTTCTTGTAGTAAAGCCCAAGTTATACAACTGAATTTTGGAAGTAAGAAGCAGAGGCTTTAAAGTAGAATACATGCATCTGTAACTTCTGTGAAACTTCTGCAGCCTGCCTTTCTTCAGAGTCTTGTTAAACACACAAAACTTTCTCAAATGTAAAGAAACCTTTACTTATGAGATCTGCCTTTTGGTATTGAAAACCAACTCATGATGTCAAGCTTAAAAGCTTCAGGAAAAGGATGCATGAAAGAAATTCAGGTTACAAAGGGTGTCACCGATTTTTACCACTTGCTTCAGTGGAAACAGACATGGGCCTTCAGGCAGACACTAGATGTGTGAATTTCTGTGCCAAATTCCTTTGAAGGTATTACCTACCTTCAAAGGAAACACTAAAAGGCCTGAATACAAGTCAGAAAGGTGTACAAGCTTTAAGACAGCAGCTTGTTTTTAATGGATAAAAGGTATTAAGAAGGTAATAACCTTGCATCGGATGTCCAGTTTTCTGGTTCCACACGATACAAAAATTTCTCTTGTTGTACTGAAATAATCTTGCCCTTTCGGACAACAGTGACTAAAGGAAATCCTTTATGCACAATCCAAGTCTTCATCATTTTTTTTACATCTAGCGTTCCATTAGTAATCTGTAAAAACAATAATAACATAAAAAGCAAATGGAGAACACTTCCTTCTTATGTCACTAAACAAGTAGTTGCACAATTTTGCATCTGTAAACAATCACTTTGACAATAAACTTGCAAATTTCCTCCACTCTCTGGGCCTGGCCATCCAGCCAGCTCTTAACCCAACGAAGAGTCCACCTGCCCAGGCCATGAGCTGCCACCTTTTCCAGGAAAATGTTGTGGGAGACAGTATCAAAGGCTTCGCTGAAGGTCAAGGAGACAACATCCACAGCTTTTCCCTCATCCACCAGGTGGGTCACCTGGTCATAAAAGGAGACTAGGTTGGTCAGGCAGGACTTCTTCTTCCTAAATCCATGCTGGCTGGGTCTGATTCCCTGGTTGTCCTGTATGTGCCCTGTAATGGTACTAAAGATGATCTGCTCCATGACCTGCCTTGGCACTCAGTTCAGACTGATAGACCTGTAGCTCTCAGGACCCTCAGTCCTTCCCCTGTCCTTCCTGCTGTCTGTCTCTCCACCCTCCTTTCCCTGGCCTCTCTGATTCCCACAGCCTTGCTGACACTAGCCCTTACTCTCTTCTATCTGAGCCCTTGCTTTATTGACTGCTTCACACCCATTTTAAAATTAGACACAGCCTAACGCCTTCCTTATAATTTGAGAACTGCCTGTACAGTCTGCTTTTCTAGAATTTCATCACACTTGTTAAAACAAAAGCTACCACAAAGTTACACTAGTTGAGAGTAACCCAAGACCTCTGTGAGGTTGGGTATAGCTATTCCTTGAAAATAAAATTTATCCTGAATTTTATTACTTTCGTTCCAGTCTTAACACACTACCCATGTAATTCTAGATAGGATATGTCCATTCTGGATGGACATGCAGGGCAGTACATACTCACTCACAGTGCTTTCTTGGGATGATATGCGATGTAGCCCAAGAAGCTTCAGTAATCTCCCTATCTATATGAGAGAATTTTGGGATAGGATGAGCAAAAAATTGAGAGTATTTACCTGCAGTCCATTATCCTATTTTTTTTAATAAACAAGGAAATAAATGAAACCTATGACACTCTTAGAGAAGTGGAGGGGAAAAAAAAAAGGAAAGAACAGTGTGTCCAAGATGGATACCTCATTCATGGTGTCCCACAGGTCATCACTCTGGGCAGTTCCATAGTTGTGATTATGCAGGTATACCTCAATGCCAGCCTGAAAAACATCCTTAGTGAGATAATGCTTCAGCATCAAAAGAAGTGAAGCCCCCT